>NC_059159.1:62418592-62583024 GCF_019923935.1 Bubalus bubalis | reverse complement strand
CAGGGACCTTGCGATCTGAGTCAGAAATGGAGAGGAACACTGAGGTTCCTGCTTCAACTCGAGATGAGTCCCTCTTACATTCCACCAAATGCAGAGGAGTCTCGAGAGGCCCCTCCAAACTGCACAGTATCCCTGACTTCTCAGAGGCACTCTGAGAAGCTCCCTGAGGTCGCAGGCACAAGTCAAGGGAACCCTGGGTTTTATGCAGTGACCCGAGAAAGACCTCGAGAGTCCTTCTTCAACCCGTCTTGAGGCCCGATTACCCTACCATGACTCGAGAGCAATGACGAGCTCCCCCTAGCCATCTCATGGGGACCTGACTTCCCTGGCGCCACACGAGAGGCTCCCTGAGCTCCCTCTCGTACCTCGTCAGAAACCCGGCACTAGCGCGGCAGTCTAGAAAACCCACAGAGACGCCGCCGTCATCGCGAGATGAGGGCCTTCTTTTCCTGCATGGCCTGGAGAGGAATCCCGAGTCCTCTATCCAAACAGCACAGGAGGCTTGACTCCCTTTAGGGCACACAGTGGGCTCCAAGAGATACCCATCGCGACTCAAAAGGACAGCGGAGTTCTTTGCTTCCCCTCGAGACGAGGCCTGATTCCCCGGGTGAGTCTGGTATGCAAGCCCGAGATCCCTGTCGCCCCTAGGGATGAACATTAAGTCCTGGACACAAGCCTAGATGAGGTCTATTTTGCCCTGCAGTGACTCGAGGGCAATCCCCAGCTCTCCCTTGAAACTCGAATGGAAGATAGGACTTCCCTGGGCCAACACATGAGGAAGACTGTATTCCCCGTCGAAACTCGAGAATCCCGCCACAACTCGAGAAACGCCTACGTGGTTCCCCCGTCATCGCAAGATGAGGCCCTTGCCCCCTACAGCGTCTCAAGAGAAGTCCCACGTTCCGTCTTGAAGTGCGAAACGGTATTGGCACCCTTGATGCGACCTCAAAAGTTCCTCGACACACTGGTCTGACTCGAGGAGAACACCGAGGTTCCCGGCACCACTACATCTGGGCCCCTTCTCCCCTCCTGATCGCGACAGGAGGGTCGATTCCCCTGTTTTGTCTTGAAGGGGTTCCCGCCTTTCCCGGTGCATCTCAGGATGAGGCCGGTCTCACGAGGATATTCGAGACATAGCCTCGTGGATGGTGACACATGCCGAAAGACCCCGATTTCCCGGTTCGCTCTTGATAAGATCCCAATGCCCGGACACCTCTTTGAAGATAACCCTTTTGATGAAGGCACAACACGAAGGGGCACTGACACCCCCGGGTATCGTCCGGAGAAACCCGCAGGTACCACACACAGCTCGAGAAGTGACCTGTCACCCCGTGAACAACTGGAGAGGCAAGCAGAGTTCCATTCCTCCACACAAGACGAGGCCTGACTCTCCTGTTCGAACTCTGCAGCGAAACTGCGATCCGAGTCAGATCTGGCCCAGGGGAAGTCAGGAGAGGAAACATGAGTTTCCTGCCTCCACTCGAGATGAGGCCCTCTTCCATTGCACCGAACCCAGTGGAGTCCCGAGAGGCCCCTCCCAACTGCACAGTATCCCTGACTTCTCAGAGGCACCCTTAGACCTTCCTGAGATCACCGGCACAAGTCGAGGGAACCAAGGGTTTCCTGCCCCAACCCGTAAAAGACCTCGAGAGTCCTTCTTCAACGCGTCTTGAGGTGCGATTCCCCTACCATGACTCGAGAGCAATGACGCGCTCCCCCTAGCCACGCGCATAGAAACCTGACTTCCCTGGCGCCACAGGAGAGGCTCCCTGAGCTCCCCATTATACCTCGTGAGCAACACCACACTGGAGCCGCAGCTCGAGAATACCCACGAGACGCCCCAGTCCTCACGAGATGAGGGCCTTCTTTTGCTGTATGGCCTGGAGAGCAATCCTGAGTCCTCTCTCCAAACTCCACAGGAGGCTTGACTCATTTTAGGCCACACAGTGAGCTCCAAGATATACCCGTCGCGACTTGACAGGAGAGCGGTGTCCTTGGCTTCCCCTCGAGACGAGGCCTGATTCCCCGGGTGAGTCGAGAATGCAATGCCGAGATCGCTGTCGCCCCAGCAGAGGAACATTAGGTCCTGGACACAAGCCTAGATGAGGTCTATTTGGCCCTGCAGTGTCTCGAGAGCAATCCCCAGTTCTAACTCGCAATTCGAATGAAAACTGGACTTCCCTGGGCCAGTTGAACAGGAAGCCTGAATTCCCCGTCGTAACTCGAGAATCCCGCCGCAACTCAAGAAAAACCACGTGGTTCCCCCGTCATCGAAAGATGAGGCCCTTGCCCGCTACAGCGTCTCAAGAGAAGTCCCACGTTCCGTATTGAAGAGCGAAAAGTTACTTGGAACCCTTGATGCGACCCCAAAAGTTCCCCGACATACCAGTCTCACTTGAGGAGAACACCGAGGTTCCCGGCACCACTTCATCTGAGACTCTTCTCCCCTCTTGATCGCGACAGGAGGTTCGATTCCCCTGCTTTGTCTGGAAGGCATTCCCGACCTTCCTGGCGCACATCAAGATGAGGCCAGTCTCACGAGGAAATTTGAGACATAGCCTCGTGGGTGGTGCGGCATGCCAAAAGACCCCAATTCCCTGGTCCGCTCTTGATAAGAACCCGATGGCAGAACCCAACTCGAAGGCAATCCTGTGGATCAAGGCACAACACGAAGGGGCAGTGACACCCCGGTGCATCGTCCAGAAAAACCCGCAAGTTCCACATACAAATCGACAAGTGGCCTGTCACCCCATGAACAACGCGAGAGTCAAGCGGAGTTCCATTCCTCCACACAAGACGAGGCCTGACTCTCCTGTCCCAACTCTGCAGGGACTCTGCGATCCGAGTCAGATCCGGCGCATTCGAAGCCAGGAGAGGAACCCTGAGGTTCCTGCCTCAACTTGTCATGAGGCCCTCTTCCATTGCACCAAACCCAGTGGAGTTCCGAGAGGCCCCTCCCAACTCCACAGTGACCCTGACTTCTCAGAGGCACGCTGAGAAGCTTCCTGAGGTCACTGGCACAAGTCGATGGAACCCAGGGTTTCCTGCTGCAACCCAGGAAAGACCTCGAGAGTCCTTCTTTAACACGTCTTCAGGCCCAATTCCCCTACCATGACTCGAGAACAATGACGGGCTCCCTCTCACCACGTGCATAGAGACCTGACTGCCCTGGCACCACGTGAGAGGCTCACTGAGCTCCCAGTCTTACTTCGTGAGAAACCCCACACTAGCGCCACAGCTCGAGAAAACCTACGAGACGCCCCAGTCATTGGGAGATGAGGGCCTTCATTTCATGCATTCCCTGGAGAGCAATCCCGTGTCCTCCCTCCAAACACCAGAGGAGGTTTGACTCCCTTTAAGCCACTCAGTGGGCTCCAAGACATACCCGTCCGACTCGAGAGGAGAGCAGAGTCCTTTGCTTCCCCTCGAGACTGAGGCCTGACTCCAAGGTGAGTCTGGAATGCAACCCCGAGATTTCTGTCGAGCCTTGACATGAACATTAGGTCCTGCACACAAGCCTTGGTGGGGTCTCTTTTGCCTTCAGTGACTAGAGCGCACCTCCAGCTCTTCCTCGAATCTCGAATGGAAGATAAGACTTTTGTGGGCCAACACAAGAGGAAGCATGAATTCCCTGTGGTAACTCAAATATCCCACCGCAACTCGAGAAAAACCAAGTGGTTCCGCAGTCATTCCAAGATGAGGCCCATGCCCGCTGGAGCACCCCAAGAGAAGTCCAACGTTCCATTTTGAAGAGCGAAACGGTACTTGGAACGCTTTATGCGACCCCAAAAGTTACCCGACATACCTGTCTCACTTGAGGGAAACACCGAGGTTCCCAGCAGCACTTCATCTGAGCCACTTCTCCCCTCCTGATCGCCACAGGAGGGTCGATTCCTCTGCTTTGTCTGGAAGAGTTTCATGACCTTCGCGGCACACTTCAGGATGAGGCCGGTTTCATGAGGAAATTCGAGACAACCCACGTGGGTGGTGCCAAATGCTGAACGACCCCGATATCCCGGTCCGCTCTTCATAAGAACCCGATGCCCGGACACCTCTTCGAAGGCAACCCTGTGGATGAAGACACAAAACGAAGGGTCACTGACACCCCCGTGCATCGTCTGGAAAAACCTGCAGATTCCACACACAGTTTGACAAGGGGCCTGAAACCCCATGAACAACTCGAGAGGCAAGCGGAGTTCCATTCCTCAGAAAAGACGTAGCCTGACTCTCCTGTCCCAACTCTGCAGGGACCCTGATGTCGGAGTCCGAAACAGAGAGGAAGTCTGAGGTTCCTGCCTCCCCTCGAGATGAGCCCCTCTTCCATTGCGACAAACCCAGCGGAGTCCCGAGAGGCACCGCCAACTCCACAGTATCCCTCAACTCTCAGAGACACCCTGGGAAGTTCCCTAAGGTCCCCGGCAGAAGTCGAGGGAAACGACTTTTTCCCGCCACAACCCGAGAAAGACCTCGAGAGTCCCTCTTCAACGCGTCTTGAGGCCCTAGTCCCCTCCCATTACTCGAGAGCCACAACGCGCTCCTCCTCGCTACGCGCAGGGAGACCTGACTTCCCTGGCGCCGCACGAGAGGCTCCCTGAGATCCTCGCCGTGCCTCGCGAGGAAAACCCCCACGGGCGCCGCAGCTCGAGGAAACCCCTGAGACGCCCCCGTCCTCGCGATGTGAAGGGCCTTCTTTTCCTGCATGGCCTGGAGAACAATCCCGAGCCCTCTCTCCAAAATGAAGAGGAGGCTTGACTCCACTGACGCCACTAGGGGGCTCCAAGATATCCGCGTCGCGACTCGGGAGGACAGCAGAGTCCTTTGCTTCCCCTCGAGACGAGGCCTGACACCCAGGGGGATCCTGGAATGCAACCCCGAGATCCCTGCCTTCCCTGGAGAGGAACATTAGGTCCTGGACACAAGCCTAGATGAGGTCTCTTTGGCCCTGCAGTGACTCGAGCGCAACCCCCAGCTTTCCCTCGCCAATCGAATGGAAGACTGGGCTTCCCAGGGCCAACAGAGGAGGAAGCCTGTAATCCCCATCGTCACTCGAGAATCCCGCCGCAACTCGAGAAAAAACACGTGGTTCCAACGTCTTCGCAAGATGAGGCCCTTGCCCACTACAGCGTCTCAGGGAAGTCCCATGTTCCGCCCTGAAGTGCGAAACAGTACCTGACACCCTTCGTGCGACCCCCAAAAGCTCCCCGACACGCCGGGTACCCTCGAGGGAACACCGAGAGTCCCGGCACAGCTTCATCTGAGCCCGTTCTCCCCTCCTGATCACGACAGGAGAGTCGATTCCCCTGCGTGGTTCAGAAGGGGTTCCCGGCCTTCCCGGTGCACCTCAGGATGAGGCCGGTCTCACAGGGAAATTCGAGACGAGCCACGTGGGTGGTGCCACATGCCAAATGCCCCCGATTCCCCGGTCCGCTTTTGAGAAGGACCCGAGGCCCGGACCCCTCTTCGAAGGCAACCCTGTGGGTGAAGGCACAACACGAAGGGGCACTGACACCCCCGTGCATCATCCGGAAAGACCCGCGGGTTCCACACACAGCTCGACCAGGGGCCTGAAACCCCTGACAACTCGAGAGGCAAGCGGGGTTCCCTTCCTCAGACAAGACGAGGCATGACTCTCCTGTCCCAACTCTGCAGGGACCCTGTGGTCGGAGCCGAAACGGAGAGGAAGCCTGAGGTTCCTGCCTCCCCTCGAGGTGAGGCCCTCTTCCGTTGCGCCAGACCCAGCGGAGTCCCGAGAGGCCCCGCCAACTCCACAGGATCCCTCGCCTCTCAGAGGCACCCTGGGAAGTTCCCTAAGATCCCCGGCAGAAGGCGAGGGAAACGAGGGTTTCCCGCCGCCACCCGAGAAAGACCTCGAGAGTCCTTCTTCAATGCGTCTCGAGGCCCTAGTCCCCTCCCGTGACTCGAGAGCCATGACGCGCTCCCCCTCGCCACGCGCATGGAGACCTGACTTCCCTGGCGCTTTGACTCAAGTGGAATCCCAACGTTCCCCTTGGTCCTCAGGTCGAGGCCTCTCTCAGCTATTGCAACAAGAGAGGAACACTGAGGTTCCTTCTGGAAGTCCAAAGGACACCAAGTTCCCCCTCAACTCGAGATAAGGCCTTATTCCCCTGCAGCAACACTTTGGAATCCAGTTTCCCCTCACAACATGAAGAGAGGTCTGACTCCCCTATTGCACCTCTAGAAAAAGCCCGAGTTCCCTGCATCAACAGGAGGCCTGACAACCCTTTTACAACTTGAGGGGAAAGCAGAGTTCCATGTCTCAACAGGAGACAAGGCCTGACTCCACTGTTCAAACTCAATAGGAAGCCCGAGATCACAGTCACAACTGGAGAGGAAGTCTGAGTTTCACTTCAACCCAGGATGAGGCCCTATTTTCATGCAGCAACTCAAGAGGAATCCCAAGGGGCCCCTAGTAACTCAAAAGGAGGCCAGGCATCCATGAGGCAACATGAAAGGTTGCCTGAGGTCCCCTTCACAACTCGAGAGGAAGCCCAACCTCTCCGTCGCAACTCCAGAGGAACCCCTAGATTCCCACCACAATTCGAGAAAAACCACGAGTTTCCCCTACTTAATGTGAGATGAGGTCCTTTTCCCCTTCAGTGATTGGAGAGCAATCCTTAGTTCCCTCTCACAACTTAAAAGGAGGCATGATTCCCATTATGCAACTCGTGAGGTTCCCCAAGATACCCGTTGCAACTCAAGAGGAACCCCAAGTTTCCCGCCTCACCTCGAGAAGAGTCCCATACCTCACCTCGAGAAGAGTCCCATACCTCATCTCCAGCTGAGGGTATATTTCCCTGCTTCAACTGGAGAGGAATCCCAACTTTCCCCTCGCACCTCAAACGGAGGCCTGTCTTAACTATTGCAATGTGAGAGGAACCCCGAGTTTCCTGCTACAAGTAGAAAGGACACAGAGTTCCCCCTCAATTATAAATAAGACCTGATTCTCCTGAAACTACTCGAGTGGAATCCTGAGTTTCCCCTCACAACAGGAAAGGAGGTCAGACTCACCTGTTGCACCTGTAGAAAAAGCCTGTATTCCCTGTCTCAACTTGTCAGGAGGCCCTATTCCCTAGCAGCGACTTGAGAGGAATCCCGAGGTGCCCCTCTCAACTCAAAAGGAGGCCAACTTACCTGGTGCAACATGAGATTTTCACTGTGGTCCCTGTCGCAACTCGAGAGGAACCCCAAGATTCCCGCTGCAACTCAAGAAAAACTGCAAGATTCCCACCTCAAGGTGAGATGAGGCCCTCTTCCCCTGAATTGCCTTGAGAGCAATCCCAAGTTCCCTCTCGCACTTGAAAGAATGTTTGACTCCTTTTATGCAACTCCAGAGGTTCCCTGAGATACCCATCACAACTCGATAGAAACCCCGAGTTTCCCACCACAAATCGAAAAGAGCCCAGTGTTCCCCACCTCATTTTGAGATGAGGGCCTATTTCGACTCGAGAGGGATCCCGACTTTCACCTCAGATCTCAAGAGCATGCCTGTCTTACCTATTGCAACTCAGGAGAAATGCCAAGTTTCCTGCTGCAAGTCGAAAGGACACTGAGTGCCACCTTAACTAGAGATAAGACCTGATTCCCCTGCAGTGTCTCAAATGGAACCCCGAGTTTCCCCTCACAACATGAAGGGAGTTCTGACTTCCCTGTTGCACCTCTAGAAAAAGCCTGATTTCCCTCCTTAACTCAACAGGAGGCTTCACACCTCTTTTACAACTCGAGAGGAAAGTGGAGTTCCATGCCTCAAGGGGAGATGAAGACTGACTCCCCTGTTGAACCTCGATATGAACCCCAAGATCCCTGTTGCAACTGGAGAGTAAGGCACTATTCTCCTGCAGTGACTCAAGAGGATTCCTGAGGTGAACCACACAACTCAAAAGGTCTGATGTCCCTGAGGCAACTTGAGAGGCTTCCTGAGGTCCCTGTTGCAACTTGAGAGCAACCCCAAGCTTCCTGCTGCAACACGAGAAAAACCACAGGATTCCCACTCAATGGGAGATGAGGCCCAATTATCGTGCAGTGACTTGAGAGGAATACCATGGATCCCCTTGCAAATTGAAAGGAGGCCTGACGTCCCTGAGGCAACATGACAAGTTGCCTAAATCCATGTCGCAACTTGAGAGGAACCCCACGTTTAGAGAGAACCCCTACTGCCTTAATTCGAGAAAAATCTCCAGATTCCCCCTCTCACCCCGAGATGAAGCCCAATTCCCCTGTAATGCCTTGAGAGCAATCCTGCTTCCCCCTCAAACTTGAAAGGAGGCTTGCCTCCCTTTGTGAAACTACAGAGGTTACCGGATATACCCATCGCAATGCAAGATGAACCCCTAGTTTTCAGCTGGAACTTGAGAAAAGCACCGTGTTCCCCACCTCCTCTCAAGATGAGGGCTGATTCCCCTTCTTAGACTCGAGTGGAATCCGGACGTCCCCCTCGGATATCAAGACAAGGCCTTTCTCACCTATTGCAACACGAGAGGAGCCCTGAGTTTCTGGTCTCAAGTCCAAAGAACAGCGAGTTCCCCCTCAACTCCAGATAAGGCCTGATTTTCCATGCAGAGCCTCGAGAGCAATCTAGAGTTCCCTCGTGCAACCTGAAAACAGGCTTGACTCCCTTTATACAATTCCAGAGGTTCCCTGAATACCCATCACAATTCAAGAGGAACCCCAAATTTCCCTCCACATCTCGAGAAGAGCCCCAAGTTCCCCACCTCCTCTTGAAATGAGGGCCGGTTTCCCTGCTTTGACTCGAGATGAATACTGATGTGCCCCCCGCACATTATGAGAAGGACTATCTCACCTATTGCAACTTGAGAAGAAGCCTGAGATCCCTATCACAACTGGAGAGGAACCCTAAATTTCCTGCCTCAACTCTAAATGAGGCCTTATTCCCCTGCAGCAACTTGAAAGGGATCACAAGGTGACTTCTGCAACTCAAAAGGAGGCCTGACTCCACTGTGGCAACATGAGAGGTTCTCTGAGGTCCCTGTCGAAACTCAAGAGGAACCCAAAACTTCCCACCACAACTCAAGAAAAACCACAAGACTCCCCCCCCCCTCAGTGCGAGATGAGGCCTGTTTCCCCTGAAGCGCCTCGAAAGCAATCTTGAGTTCCTTCTCACACCTTGAAAGCAGGCTTGACTCCCTTTATGCAATTCCAGAGATTCCCTGAATAACCATGGCAATGCAAGAGGACCCCAAGTTTCTTGCTGTATCTTGAGAAGAGCTCCATGTTCCCTACCTCCTCTCAAGATGAGGGTCAATTCCCCTGCTTTGGCTTGAGACAAATCCCGACTTGCCCCTCACACCTTATGAGGAGGCCTGTCTCATCTATTGCAACTCGAGAGGAACCCCGATTTTCCCTCCATTGTCCAAAGGACACCGAGTTTCCCTTCAACTCAAGATAAGGCCTGATTCCCTATAGCCACTCATTGGAACCCCGAGATTCCAATCACAACATGAAGGGAGGTTGGACTCCCCTGTTGCACCTCTAAAAAAAGGCCGAGTTACTCACCTCAACTCAACAAGAGGCCTGACATCCATTTTACAACTCAAGAGGAAAGCAGAATTCCATGTCTCAATGGGAGATGAGGCCTGAGTCACTGTTGAAACTTGATAGGAACCCTGAGATCCCTCTGGCCACTGGAGCAGAACACTGAGTTTACATCCTCAACTCGAGATGAGGCCCTATTCCCCTGTAGCGACCTGAGTGGAATGCTGATGTGCCCCTTGCAACTTGAAAGGTGGTCTGATGTCCCTGAAGAAACATGAGAGGTTCCCTGAACTACCCATCACAACTCGAGAGGAACCCCCCAATTCCCACTGCAATCTGAGAAAAACCATGAGATTCCCTGCTCAATGCGAGATGAGACTTGATTCCCCTGCAATGACTCAAGAGCAATTCCACGTTCCCTCTCCCAACTCATTCCCCCTCCTCATAAAGGGAGGCTTTACTCCCTTTATGCAACTCTAGAGGTTCAAGGAGATACCTGTTCAAATTCGAGAGAAACCCCGTCTTTCCCGGCACAACTCGAGAAGAGTCCTGTGTTTCTGCCACAACTGGACAGGAATCCTGAGTTTCCCACCTCAACTCGAAATGAGGCCCTATTGCCCTGCAGCGACTTGAAAGGATTTCCAAGGTGCCACTCAGAATTTGAAAGGAGGCCTGACTTACCTGAGGCAACAGGAGAGGTTCACTGAGGTCCCCATCCCAACTCGAGTAGAACCCCAAGCTTCCCATGGCAACTTGAGAAAAAACATGAGATTCCCTTTCAATGTAAGATGAGGCCCGTTTCCCCTGCAGTGACTCGAGAAAATCCTGTGTTCACCCTTGCAATGGGAAAGAAGGCTTGACTTCCTTTATGCAACTACAGAGATGCCCCGAATACCTGTTGCAGCTGGAAAGGAAATCCTAGTTTTCCACCACACCTCGAGAAGTTCCCCGTGTTCACCATCTCATCTCAAGATGAGGACCGGTTCGCCTGTTTTGACTCGAGAGGAATCCCAACATTCCCTTCAGCCCTCAAGAGGAAGACTGTCTCATCTTTTGTAACTCCAGAGGAACATTGAGGTTCCTGATGCAAGTCAAAAAGACAGCAAGTACACCCTCAACTAGAGAAAAGGCCTGATTCCCCTTCAGTGACTCAAATGGAACCCCCAGTTTCCCCTCACAACACGAAGGGAAGTCTGATTTCCATGTTGCACCCCTAGAAAAGTCCTGAGAGCCCTCCTCAACTCTACAGGAGGCCTGACAATCCTTTTATAACAAGAGAGGAAAGTGGAGTTCAGTGCCTCAACACAAGACGAGGCCTGACTGCCCTGTTGAAACTCGATAGGAACCCTTAGATCCCTGTGGCAACTGGAGAGGAACCCTGAGTTTCTCGCCACAACTCAAGGTGAGGTGCGATTCCCCTGCAGCAATGTGAGAGGAAATCAGAGATGCCCCTTGCAACTAGACAGGATGCCTGACTCCACTATGGCAACACGAGAGGTTCGCTGAGGTCCCCTTTGCAACTTGAGAGGAACTCCAAAATTCCTGATGCAATTCAAGAAAAAAACACGAGATTGCCCCCTCAAGGCGAGATGAGGCCCTAATCCACTGAATTGCAACTCCAGAGGTTCCCTAACCCCCTTTATGCAACTCCATAGGTTCCCCAAGATAGCTGTCGACTTGAGAGGAACCCCGAGTTTCCCGCCGCAACTCAAGAAGAGCCCCGAGTTCCCCAACTCCTCTCGAGATGAGCGTTGATTCCCCTCCTTCGACCCGAGAGGAATCCCAACTTTCCCTTTGGAACTCAAAAGGAGTCCTCTCTAACCTATTGCAATGGGAGAGGAACCCCAAGGTTCCTGCTGTAAGTTGAAAGTACACCGAGGTCCCCCTCAACTCGAGTTAAGGTCTGATTCCCCTGGACTGACTCAAATGGAACCCCAAGTTTCCCCGAAAAACAGGAAGCGAGGTTTGACTCACCTGTTGCACCTCTATAAAATGCCCAGTTCCCACCTAATTCTACAGGAGCCCTGAACCCCTTCTACAACTTGAGAGGAAAGCTGAGTTCCATGACTCAACACTAGAGGAGGCCTGACTCCCCTGTGAAACTAGATAGGAATCCTGAGATCCCTGTCACAATTGGATAGGAACCCTGAGTTTCTCACCTCAACTCGAGATGAGGCCCTATTCCCCTGCAGCAACTGAAGAGGAATACCTAGGTCCCCCTTGCAAGTCAAAAGGAGGAATGACTTTCCTGAGGCAACATGAGAGGTTCCCTCAGGTCCCCGTTGCAACTCGAGAGGAACCCCAAAACTCCCACCACAACTGGAGATAAATCACGAGATCACACTCTCAAAGTGAGATGAGGCCCAATTCCCTGCAGTAACTTGAGCATGATCCCATGTTCCCCCTCACAAATAGAAAGGAGGCTTGACTTCCTTTATGCAACTCCAGGGGTTCCCCTAGATACCAGTCAAAATTAGAGAGGAACACCGAGTTTCCTGCTGAAACTCAGAGAAGAGCCCCATGTTCCCCACCTCATCTCGAGCTGAGGGACGATTCCCCTGCTTCTACTCAAGAGAAATCCCGACTTTCCCCTTGGACCTCAGAAAGAGATCTCTCTAACCTACTGCAATGCGAGAGGAACCCCGAGGTTCCTGCCACAAGCTGAAAGGACACCGAGTTCCCACTCAACTAGATATAAGGCCTGATTCGCCCACAGCTTCTTGAATGGAAACAGAGGTTCCCCTCACAACACGGATGGAGGTCCAACTCCCCTGTTTCACCTTGAAAAAAGCCCGAGTTCCCCACCTCAACATGACTGGAGGTCTGACAATCCTTTTAAAACTTGAGAGGTAAAAATAATTCCATGCCTAAACAGGAGACAAGGCCTGATTCCCCGGTTGAACCTCGATAGGAACCCTGAGATCCCTGTCACAACTGGAGAGGAACACTGAGTTTCCCGCCTCAACTCGATATGAGGTTCAATCTCCTGCAGCGAATCAAGAGGTATCCCGAGGTGCCCCTCACAACCCGAAAGGAGGGCTGACATCCCTGAGGCAACTCCAGAGTAAACCCAAGCTTTCTGAGGCACGTGGAGAAAAACCATGAGATTCCCCCTTCAACATGAGATGAGGTTAGATTCCCCTGAAGCACATTGAAATGAATCCCATGTTCCCCCTTGGGTCTCAAAATGAAGCTTCACTGCCATTAGGCAACTCCAGAGGTTCCCTGAGGTCCCCGTCACAATTCGAGTAGAACCCCAAGCTTCTGGTCACAACTCAAGAAAAACCAGGAGATTCCAACTCAATGAGAGATGAGGCTCGATTACTCTGCAATGACTTGAGAGCAATCGCATGTCCCCCCTCACAATTTGAAAGAAGGCTTGACTCCCTTTATGCAACTCCAGAGGTCCCCCCAGATACACGTCTCAACTCAAGAGTACCCCGAGTTCCCCATCACAACTCAAGAAAAACCACTAGATAGAAATAGAGATTTCCCCCTCAATGCGAGATGATGCCTGAATCAACTCAGTGACTCAAGAGCAATCCCATGTTCCCCGTAACAAAATGAATGGACTCTTGACTCCCTTTATGCAACTCCAAAGGGTACCCGATATACCCGTCACATCTTGAGAGGAACCCCGAGTTTCCCGACACAACTCAAGAAGAGCCCGTGTTCCCCACCTCTTCTCGAGATGAGGGCTAATTCCCCTTCTTCTATTCAAGTGGAATCCCGACTTTCCCCTTGGGCCTCAAGAGGAGGCCTCTCTCACCTATTGCAACTGGAGAGGATTGCTGAGGTTCCAGCCACAAGGTGTAAGGACACTGAGTTCCCCCTCAAATCCAGATAAGACCTGATTTGCCTGCAGCAACATGAATGAAATGCCGTTTCCCCTCACATCATGGGGGAGGTCTGAATCTCTTGTTGCACGTCTAGAAAAAGCCCAGTTCCCCGCCTCAATTCTACAGGAGGACTGACACTCCTTTTACAACTGGAGAAGAAATCGTCATTCAATGCCTTAGCAAGAGACGAGGCCTTACTCCCCTGTTGAAACTAGATAGGAACTCTGAGATCCCTGTCACAACTGGAGAGGAACCCTGAGTTTTCCACCTCAACTCTAGATGAGGCCCTATTCTCCTACAGTGTTGCAGAGCAACCCCACATTTCATCTCGCAAATTGAAAGGAGACCTGACATCCCTGAGGCAACTGAAGAGGTTCCTTGAGGTCCTCATCGCAACTCGAGAAGAACACCAGATTCCAAAAACAACTTGAGAAAAAACCTTTGATTCCTACTCAAGGGGAGATGAGGCCTGATTCCCTGCAGGGACTTCAGAGGAATATCGAGGAGCCCCTTGCAATGTGAAAGGAGGGCTGATGTTCCTGAGGCAACATGACAGGCTTCCTGAGGGCACTGTCACAACTCGAGAGTAACCCCAAGCTTACTTCTGTAACTCGAGAAAAACCTCGAGATTTCCACCAGCCCCTCCCCCCACCGGGAGATGAGGCCCGAATCCCCTGCAGCATCTCCAGAGCATTCCCGCTTCTGCCTCACTACTTAAAAGGGGTCTTGACTTCCTTCATACAACTCCAGAGCTTACCTGAGATACACGTCGCAACTTGAGAGGAACCCCGAGTTTCCCACCCCAACTCGAGAAGAGCCCCATGTTGCCCAACTCCTCTCGAGATGAGGGGCAATTCCCTTGCCTGGACTCAAGTGGAATCCCGACGTTCCCCTCAGCCCTCAAGAAGAGGCCTCTCTCACCTATTGCAAAGTGAGCGGAACCCCGAGTTTCCTTCCTCAAGTCCAAAGGACAGCGAGTCCCCCCTCAACTCGAGATAAGGCCTGATTCCTCTGAAACGACTCGTTGGAACCCCGAGTTTCCCCTCACAACATGAAGGGAGGTCTGACTACCCTATTGTACCTCTAGAAAAGCCCAAGTTCCGTGCCTCAACTCGACAGGAAATTGACACACCTTTTACAACCAGAGAGGAAAGCAGAGTTCCATGTCGCAACAGGAGATGAGGCCTGACTGCCCTGCTGAAACTCAATAGGAACCACGAGATCCCTGTGACAACTGGAGAGGAATCCTGAGTTTTCTGCCTCAACTCTAGACGAAGCCCTATTCCCCTGCATTGCCTTGAAAGCAGTCTAGAGTTCCCTCTCACAACTTGAAAGCAGGCTTGACTCCCTTTATGTACCAGTAGCAACCCGAGAGGAAACACGAGTTTCCCTCCACATCTCGAGAAGAGCTTCGTGTTCCCCACCTCACCTCGAGATGAGAGCCAATTCCCCTGCTTTGACTCGAGATGAATTCCGACTTTCCCCTTGCACCTTACGAGGAGGCCTGTTTCACCTATTGCAACATGAGAGGAACCCAGAGATTCCTGCCACAGGGGCAAAGGACACCAAGTTACCCCTCAACTCGAGATAAGGCCTGATTCCCCTGAAGTGACTCGTTGGAACCCTGAGTTTCTGCTCACAACACAAAGGGAGGTCCGACTCCCCTATTGTACCTCTATTAAAAGCCAAGTTCCCCGATTCAACTAACAGGAGGCCTGACACCCCTTTTGCAACTTGAGCAGAAAGCAGATTCCCATGCCTAAACAGGAGACGAGGCCTGAGACCCCTGTTGAAACTCAATAGGAACCCCGAGATCCCTGTCACAAATGGAGAGAAAACGTGAGTTTCCCTCTTCAACTTGAGATGAGGCCTTATTCTCCTGCAGTGAGTCGAGAGGAATCCCAAGGTACCCCTCACAACTAGAAAGGAGGCCTGACATCCCTGAGGTTCCCTGAAGTCCCCGTCACCACTCGAGAGGAACCCCAAGCTTCCTGCCACCACTCGAGAAAAACCATGAGATTCCACCCTCAACATGAGATGAGGCAGGATTCCTCTGCAGTGAGTTAAAATCAATCCTGCATTCACCCTTGTAACTCAAAAGGAGGCTTGACTCCCTTTATACAATTCCAGAGGTTCCCTGAGATACCCGTTGCTACTCAAGAAGAACCTTGAATTTCCCACAGCAACTTGAGAAAAGCCTTGTGTTCCCCACCTCATCTCAAGAGGAGTGCTGATTCCCCTTCTTCAACTCGAGTTAAATCCTCACTTTCCCCTTGGACATCAAGAGGAGGCCTCTCTCACCTATTGCAAATCAAGAAGAACCCCAGGGTTCTGGCCTAAAGACACAAGGACACCTAACCCTCAACTAACCCTAACCCTCAACTCAAGATTAGACCTGATTCCCCTGCAGTGACACAAATGGAACCCCGAGTTTCCCCTCACATCATGAAGGGAGGTCTGACTCCCTTGTTGCACATTTAGAAAAAGCCCCATCCCCCGCCTCAACTCTACAGGAGGACTGACACACCTTTTACAACTTGAGAAGAAATTGGAGTTCCATGCCTCAACAAGAGAAAAGGCTTGACTCCCCTGTTGAAGCTTGATAGGAAACCCAAGATCCCTGTCACAATTGGAGAGGAACCCTGAGTTTCCTGATTCTATGAGAGATGAGGCCCTATTCACTTGCAGAGACCTGAGAGGAGTCCTGAGGTGTCCCTCGCAATGAGAAAGGAGGCCTGACATCCCTGAGGCAACTCGAGAGGCTCCCTGAAATCCCCATCACAACTTGAGAAGAACTCCAAGATTCCTGCCATAACTCTTCCTCTTGAAGTAAGTCCTCGGGGCAAGACTGGAGGTCTCGTGGCTTAGAATTTAGGCATTTACTGATCGATAGAGGCCTAAAAACACACTCTCTGTCAATGCCTTTCATTCCTCTAAGGAACATAGGCTTCCCAGCATTCTGTGTGCTGAGAGTCACACACAGCTTGAAAACTCTGACTTGTAGGTCATTTTTCAGTAGCAATTTCCTCTGAAGGTGTGAGGGTAGAGAAGGTTCCCATACTCACAGAGAAAGGCAAAACAACATAAAAACATCTGTTCCATCACATTATTTCTGTAGGAGAGATCCACTGACACTAGGTCTGTCTGGAAAATTTGTGGACACTGCTGGGACACGTCATGAGTGTGAACTTGGGTACATGAACTTGGTGGCAAAATTCACATTTTTATCTCAGTTGGTCCTAAAATGGTGCAGCATAGCAACTACTTGAAAATACATCCAATTGCTGTTTTCTTACCTTTGACAGTGATAGCTTTGATCCACCCTTTTGAATTTCTGAAGCAATCAGGTTGCTCACCACTCCAGCTGCTGGCCAATTTCCATCATAACATCACCTCATCAAGATAAGCACAGTATGACATTAAACACCATCAGACACACTCTTGCAGCCTGTTTCCCATGGACAGTCCCAGTATATGCGAAATGTGTTTCCAAGGCTTGGAAAGTGCATGGAAACACATTTCCCTGGCTCTAGGTATTAGGTCCTCTGCGCAAAACTGGAGGTCTCACATCTTAGAATTTAGACAGCTCCTGATAGACAGAGGCCTGAAAACACAGTCTCTGTTGATGCATTTCCTTCCTCAAAGGAACATAACTTTCCCGGTATTCCGTGTGTAGAGGCACACACAGATTGAATATGTGTGCATGGAGCTCATTTTTCAGTAGCACTTTCCCCTGACGCTGAGACTGTGGGAATGCCCGCCGCCACTCACAGAGAAAGAAAACTAACATACAAACCATCTGTTCTGTCATGTTTTCTCAGTAGGAGTGATCCACTGAGACTAGTTCTGTCTGGAAAATTCATAGATACTGCAGGCAGACATCCTGAGTCTGAACATGGATACCAGAACTTTGGGGCAAAAATAGTATTTTTCTCTTGGTTGATTAAAATGCTGCGGCCTAGCAACTGCTTGAAAATCCATCCAATTGCTGTTTTCTTACTTCTGACAATGATAGCTTTGGTCCACCCTTTTTGATTTCTGAATCTGGCAGACGGCTCGCCACTCCTAGCCTCTGGTCCATTTCCAGGGGAATGCCACATCTGGGTAAGCACAGTATGGCACACTGCACTCAGACACTCTCCTGCAGCCTGTTGCCTCATGGGCAGTGCTGGTATGACCTAGGAATTTGTTTACAAGCCTTTGAAAGTGCAGTAAAACACAAGGAAACACAGTGAACACAGGAAACACAGTAAAAGTCAAGGAAACTACCTAACTCTGTGAGTTAGGTCCCTGGGCAAGCCTGGAGGTCTCACATCTTAGACTCTAGACAATTCCTGATAGATATAGGCCTGGTACCACAATCTCTGTTGATGTTTTTCATTCCTTGAAGGAACATAGCTTTCCCAGCATTCTGTATGCTAAGAGTCAGTGACACACTGCTTGAAAATGCTTGTTTGGAGGTCATTTTTCAGTAGCAAATTCCTCTGACAATGTTAACTTAGGGAAGGCCACCACACTCATTGGGAAAGGCAATCCAACATCCAAACTCTGTTGCATCACATTTTGTCGGTAGGAGTGAGCCAGTGAACCCAGGTCTGTCTGGAAAATTTGTGTATACTTCGAGGACATATCCTGAGTGTGAACCTGGATAACAGAATTAGTGGCATAATTAGCATTTTTCTCTGTTGGTCCTAAAACTGTGATGCCTAGTAGCTGCTTGAAAATCCATCCAATTACTCTTTTCTTACTTCTGACAGCAATAGCTTTAATCCATCCTTTCGGATTTCTGAATCAAGCAAGCGTCTCACCACTCCTAGCTGCTGACCTATTTCCAGTGGAATATCACCTCATCTAGGTAAGCAAAGTATGGCACCCAGCATTCTCAGACAAACTCCCACAGCATATTTCCTCATGGGATGTCCCAGTATGACCAAAGAATGTGTTTGCAAGGAACGGAAAGTGGAGGGAAACACTCTGCCCTGGCTCTGGAAGTTAGATCCTCTGGGCAAGCCTGGAAGTTTCTCTTCTTAGAATAAAGGCAGTTCCTGATATATAGAGGCCTGAAAACACACTCTGTGTTGATCACGCCTTTCCTACCTTGAAGGAACATACCGTTCCAGCATTCTGTGTGCTGAGAGTCACACTCCTTGAAAATGCTTACTCGGATGTCATTTTTCAGCTGAAATTTCCCCTGACAGTGTGACCAAAGGGAAGGCCCCCACACTCACAGGGAAAGGCAAACCAACCTCTAAATGTTTGCCCCATCATGGTTTCTCTGTAGCAGCAATAAACTGAATATGTATTTGTCTGGAAAACTCGTGGATATGGCGGGGACAGCTCCTGAGTCTGAACCTGGACACCATACCTTTGTGGCAAAATTCGCATTTTTCTCTCAGTTCAGTTCAGTCTCTCAGTCATGTCCGACTCTTTGTGACCCCATAGGCTGCAGCACACCAGGTCTCCCTGTCCATCACCAATTCCCAGAGTTTACCCAAACTCATGTCCATTGAGTCTGTGATGCCATCCAACCATCTCATCCTCTGTCGTCCCCTTCTCCTCCTGCCTTCAATCTTTCCCAGCATGAGTGTCTTTTCAAATGAGCCAGTTCTTCTCATCATGTGCCCAAATTATTTGAGTTTCAGCCTCAGTCCTTCCATTGAATATGTAGGACTGGTTTCCTTTAGAATTCACTGGGTGGATCTCCTTGCAGTAAAAGGGACTCACAAGAATCTTCTCCAACACCATAGTTCAAAAGCATCAATTCTTCAGGACTCAGCTTTCTTTATAGTCCAACTCTAACATCCATACATGACTACTGGAAAAACCATAGTCTTGACTAGATGGACCTTTGTTGGCAAAGTAATGTCTCTGCTTTTAAACATGCTGTCTAAGTTGACAATAACTTTTCTTCCAGGAGTCAGCTTCTTTTAATTTCATGGCTACAGTCACAATATGCAGTGATTTTGGAGCCCCAAAAAATAAAAACTCTATCACTGTTTCCACTGTTTCCCCATCTATTAGCCATGAAGTGATGGGACAAAATGCCATGAGCTTAGCTTTATGAACTGAGTTTTAATCCAAATTTTTCACTTTCCTCTTTCACTTTCATCAAGAGGCTCTTTAGTTCTTCTCTGCTTTCTTCCATAAGGATGGTGTCATCTACATAGCTGAAGTCATTGTTATTCCTCCCGGCAGTCTTGATTCCAGCTTGTCCTTCATCCAGCCCAGGGTTTTTCATGATATATTCCTCATACAAGTTATATAAGCAGGGTGAAAATATACAGCCTTGACATACTCCTTTCCCTATTTCGAACCGGTCTGTTTTTCCATGTCCAGTTCTAACTGTTGCTTCCTGATCTGCATACAGACTTCTCAAGAGCCAGGTTCAGGTGCTCTGGTATTCCCATCTCTTCCAGAATTTTCCACAGTTTGTTGTGATCCATACAGTCAAAGGCTTTGGCATAGTCAATAAAGCAGAAATAGATTTTGTTCTCTCTTGCTTTTTCCATGATCCAACAGATGTTGACAATTAGATCGCTGGTTCCTCTGCCTTTCCTAAATCCAGCTTGAACATCTGAAAGTTCACGGTTCATGTACTGTTGAAGCATGGCTTGGAGAATTTGCAGCATTACTTTACCAATATGTGAGATGAGTGCAGTTGTGCAGTACTTTGAGCATTCTTTGGCATTGCCTTTCTTTGAGATTGGAATGAAAAGTGACCTTTACCAGTCCTGTGGTCACTGCTGAGTTTTCTTAATTTGTGGGCATATAGAGTGCAGCACTTTCACAGCATCATCTGTTAGAATTTTAAATAGCTCAGCTGGAATTCCATCACCTCCACTAGCTTTGTTCATAGTGATGCTTCCTAAGGTCCACTTGACTTCACATTCCACAGTGTCTGGCTCTAGGTGAATAATCATAGGATTGTGATTATCTGGGTCATGAAGATCTTTCTTGTGTAGTTCTTCTATATATACATACCACCTCTTCTTAATATATTGTGCTTCTTTTAGGTCCACACCATTTCTGTCCTTTATTGTGTCCATCTTTGCATGAAATGTTCCCTTGGTCCACTGGGGAAGGGAATGACATACCACTTCAGTATTGTTGCCTTGTGAACCTGACGAACAGTATGAAAAGGCAAAAATATGGGACCCTGAAAGATGAACTCTCCAGGTCAGTAGATGCCCCATATGCTACTTGAGATCAAAGGAAAAATAGCTCCAGAAAAATGAAGAGTTGGAGCCAAAGCAAAAACAACACCCAGTTGTGTATGTGATTGGCAATAGAAGCAAAGCATGATACTGTAAAGAGCAATATTGCATAGGGACCAGGAATGTTAGGTCCATGAATCGAGGCAAATTGCAAGAGGTCATACAGGATGGCAAGGGTGAATGTCGACATTTTAGGAATAAGGGAACTAAAATTGACTGGAATGGGTGAATTTAACTCAGAAGACCATCATATCTACTACTGTGGGCAAGAATTCCTTAGAAGAAATGGAGTAGCCATAATACTCAACAAAAGAGTCCGGGATGTAGTACTTGGATGCAATCTCAAAAAAGACAGAATGAGCTCTATTGTTTCCAAGGCAAACCTTTTAATATCACAGTAATACAAGTCTATGGCCCAATAAGTAATGCTGAAGAAGCTGAAGTTGAATCGTTCTATGCAGGCCTACAAGACGGTATAGAAAAGAAAAGTGAAAACGAAAGTGATGTCACTCAGTCGTGTCCGACTCTTTGCGACCCCATGGACTATAGCCTACCACGCTCCTCCATCCATGGGATTTTCCAGGCAAGAGTACTGGAGTGGGTGGCCATAGAACTAAAACCCAAAAGTGATATCCTTTTCATTATAGGGGACTGGGATGCAAAATTAGGAAATCAAGAAATACCTATCACAGAACTACCTGGATTAACAGGCAAATTTGGCCTTGGAGTATGGAATGAAACACCACAAAGGCTAATAGAATTTTGCCAAGAGAATGCACTAGTCATAGCAAACACCCTCTTCCAACAACACAAGAGAAGACTCTACAAATGGACATCATCAGATGGTCAACATCAAAATCAGATTGATCATATTCATTGCAGCCAAAGATGAAGGAGCTCTATACAGTCAGCTAAAACAAGACCAGAACTAACTGTGGCTCAGATCATGAACTCCTTTTGGCCAAATTCAGAGTTAAATTGAAGAAAATAAGGAAAACCACTAGACCATTCAGATATGACCTAAATCAATTCCCTTATGATTTTACAGTGGAAATGTCAAAAAGAGTCAAGGGATTACCTCTGATAGAGTGCCTGAAGAATTATGGATAGAGGTTCATGACATTGTACAGGAGACAAGGATCAAGACCATCTCCAAGAAGAAGAAATACAAAACGCAAAATGGCTGTCTGAGGAGCCTTACAAATAGCTGTGAAAAGAAGAAAAGTGAAAAGCAAAGGAAAAAAGGAAAGATATACCCATTTATCTCTAGGTTGGCTCTAAAATGGTGTGGCCTAGAAACTGCTTGAAAATCCATCTAATTATTATTATTATTATTATTACTTCTGACATGGATAGCTTTGGGTCACCCTTTGGGATTTCTGAAGCAAGCAGGAAGAACATTACTCTTAGTGACTGGCCTATTTCCATTGGAATGACATCTTTCAAATTACACAGAGTATAGCACTCTCAGAAACACTCCCGCAGCCTGTTTCCTCATGGACAGTCCTGGTATCACCTAGGAATGTGTTTACAAGGCATAGAAAGTGCACTGGAAGACACTTCCCTGACACTGGAAGTTAGGTCCTTATGGGCAAGCCTGGAGGTCTCATGTCTTATAATCTAGACAATTCCTGACAGATAGATGCCTGAAAACACATTCTCTGTTGTTGCCTTTCCTTCCTCAAAGGAAAATTGCTTTCCCAACATTCTGTGTGCTGAGAGCAACTAACTGCTTGAAAATGCTTGATTGGAGGTCATTTTTCAGTAGAATCTCCCTTGATGGTGTAACGGTAAGGAAGTCACTAAAAATCACAGGGAAGGGCAAACCAACATCCAAATATCTGTTCCATCACGTTTTCCATATAGGAGTGGCTACTGAGCCTAGGTCTGTCTGGAAAATTCATGGACATTGTGGGGCCACATCCTGAGTGTGAACCTGGACACTGCACCTTAGTGGCAAAATTTCCAGTTTTCCCACAGTTGGCCCTAAAACAGTGCAGCATAGAAACTGCTTGAAAATCCAACCAATTGCTATTTTATTACTTCTGACAGTGATAGCTTTGGATCACCCTTTGTGATTTCTATAGCAAATAGGCAGCTCTCCACTCCTAGCCATTTTCCTAATTCCAATGGAATGTCACCTCATCTAGGTAAGCACAGTATGGCACCCAGCACTCTCAGACACATTCCCACAGCCTGTTTCCTTATGGGCAGTCCCAGTGTCTTCTAGGAATGTGTTTACAATCCTCAAAAGGTGCTGGGAATATAATGTCCTGACTTGAAGTTAGGTCTTCTGGGTAAGCCCAGAGTACTCACATCTTAGAATCTAGACAGTTAATGATCATAGAGGCCTGAAAATTCACTCTCTGTTGATGCCTTTCCTTTCTCGAAGGAACATAGGTTTCCCAGCATTCCGTGTGCTGAGAGTCACTCACTCGTTCAAAACACTTGCTTGGAGTTATTTTTTCAGTAGGAATTTCCCCTGACAGTGTGATCGTATGGAAGGTCCCTGCACTCACAGGGAAAGGCAAACCAACATCCAAACATGTGTTTCATCATGTCCTTTCTGAAGGAGAGATCCAGTGAGCCTAGGTCAGTCTGGAAAATTCTAGGATACTGCAGGGTCCCATCCTGAGTGTGAACCTGGACACCAGACCTTGATGGCAAAATTCACATTTTTCTCTAAATTGGCCCTAAAATGGCGTGGCTTAGCAACTGCTTGAAAACTCATCCAATTGCTGTTTTTGTACTTCAGACAGAGACAGCTTTTGTCCCCACTTTGGGATTTCTGAAGCAGGCAGGCAGCTCTACTATTGGCCCATTTCCAATGGAATGTCACCTCACCTAGGTAAGAACATTATGGCATGCAGCAGCCTCAGCACATTCCCACAGGCTGTTTCCTCATGGGCAGTTCTGATATGACATAGGAAATATGGTTAAAAACCTGGGTTAGTGCAAGGAAACACAATGTTCTGACTCTGGAAGTAGACCCTCGGGGCAAGACTGGAAGTCTCACATCATAGAATCTACACAATTCCTGATAGATAAAGGTCTGAAAATTCACTCTCTGCTGATGCCTTTCTTTCCTTGAAGGAACATAGTTTTCCCAGCATTCTGCTTCCTGAGTGTCACACACTGCTTGAAATCATTTTTTTGGAGGTCATTTTTTTCAGCAGGAATTTCACCCAAAGGTGTGACTGGAGGGAAGGCACCACATTCACAGTGAAAGGTAAACCACATCCAAACATCTGTTTCAACACATTGGCTCTGTAGGAGAGATATAGTTGGCAAAGTCCATCTGGAAAATTCCTGGATACTGGGGGGGGCACATCCTGGCTGTGAAACTTGATAGTAGGCATTGGTGGAAAATTCACATTTTTCTCTCCATTGGCCATAAAACGATGTGGCCTAACAACTGCTTGAAAATCCACTTAATACCTGTTTTCTTACTTCTGACACTGATAGCCTTGTTCCACCGTTTTGGATTTCTGAACCAACAGGTGGCTCGTAACTCCTGGCCCCTGGCCCATTTACAGTGGAATGTCAGTTCATCTAGGTAAGGACAGTATGGTGTGGAGCATTCTCAGACACTTTCCCGTAGTCCATTTCCTCATGGGCATTCCCGTGTGATCAAAAATGTGTTTGCAAGGCTCGGAATTTGCAGATCCTGATTGATCCTGATACACAGAGGCCTGAAAACATACTAACTGTTGATGACTTTCCTTCCTCAAAGGAACATAGTTTTCCCAGCATTCTGTGTGCTGAGAGTCACACACTGCTTGAAAACTCTTGGAAGTCATTTTCAGTAGCAATGTCCCATGACAGTCTGACCATAGCAAAGGCCAAAAGACTCACAGGGAAAGGCAAATCAACATCCAAATATCTGTTACATCACGCTTCTCTGTGGGAGAGATATAGTTATCCTAAGTGAACCTAGTGTTTATGTTGAAAAATTGCCGGGGTCCAGCCCCGGCTGATCCAGGGTATTCGAAGCGGGGACGGCGTCGGCGACTTATTTAATTATTTATTCATCAAAGATATAAAGAGTAATAAAATAAGGATAGCTCAGTGAGGAAATTCAGTGGAGAAAAGCGGCTGAAATAAGGATAGCTCAGTGAGGAAATTCAGTGGAGAAAAGCAGCTGAAATAAGGATAGCTCAGTAGGAAAATTCAGTGGAGAAAAGAAGCTGAGTGGCTTGGTTTACGCGGAAAATCAATATAACCCGTGACACCAGGTTAGCTCTGACCACGGAGGCCACAGGCGCCCTCTCAAATAGCGGAAGGTGCCCCACCTTAGACACCTTCTCGAGTGGGTCTTAGAAGCCCAGGCAAATAAATGGTCGCAGAGGACATCC
The DNA here is from genome assembly GCF_019923935.1 of Bubalus bubalis. Classification (NCBI taxonomy): domain Eukaryota; kingdom Metazoa; phylum Chordata; class Mammalia; order Artiodactyla; family Bovidae; genus Bubalus; species Bubalus bubalis. The sequence continues at coordinate 62,558,106 of NC_059159.1, read as the reverse complement.
ACGCTCCAGATGGACACTCAGCTGGAATTTGGGAGAGAGAGTGACATGGGGACACCAAGTTTCAGTGAACAAGGCCCGCACTTTATTTTCCAAAGTAGTTTTTATACCTTAAGGTATGCATAGAGGATAATGGGGGAAGGGGTAGAGTCATGCAGCAAGCCAGGCTTTCTTCCTGCAAACTTATCATATGCAAAAGTTCAGGTGATTGACATCATCTTCTGGCCCGGAGGCCTGTTAACATTTTAAGAAACTTATCTTTCTCTAAAGGTGATTATTCCAAAGTCAGGCGCCAGCCTTCCAAAAAGCATTGGACAAAGCGGCATTTTACATTTCTATACACCCATTATATCAATCAATACACTGCCAAAGACACAGTAGGTAAGGAGTATGGAGACTTAGCAGCAAACATTGGCCCAACAAGTGAAAAACCCTTCACCAATACAATTTCTAATCAATCTTTTAACTACTCAAAGGAATCTGTGTTTAGGCAGTTTAGAACATCTCCTGCCTCTCACAGTTGGGAGGCTCTGAACAATCACATGTGGCCGGAAAAACCTATTCAGGCAGGCTAGAGGATTTCCAAAGGAGTTTGTAGGTTAAACACTGTCACACCCAGGAATTATTAACTGGAGCTGTAAGCTAACTCTTTTTCCAGAGAGAGGTAGTGGGGGACAGCCCCCCGTAAAGTCAGAGGTGTAGGTGAAAGCACAAAGCAGAAAGTAGGCAGACTCTGGTTTTGGGGGTAGATGCTCGAGAATTTCCAGGGGGACTCCTGAGGCTCGATCCCGCCTTTGCGTATGCCGAGCCTCCTTCCTCATGACCTTTGTCATGGGTGGAGTGCCTCACGCTGGCTCTCAGCAGTGATAGAATTCCAGTTGAGCTATTCCAGATCCTCACTCAATATGCAATATGCCGGCTCCCAGCATCTCCCCCTTTTTTTTCTTAAAAACAGCCAGATGCAGCTCAGTCGCGAGCTTCTGAATGTTCTGCCGAAGAATCCTGACAATACAAGGAAGAATGAATATGAGAAGCAAAATTAAAGCACCAGCAGCGATGTATCCAAGGATATTAGACAGAATGTTTTTTCTTGAAATGAAAGTTAGAGAAGGTGTGAAAAAAGTCATTAGCTGCGGTAAAATCCAGTCAAGAGTGTTTCAGGGTCTGTATTTGATTATGAAGTTTCCCTAAGTCCAGGCCAATGTCAGAGCTGTTCCAAACACCTGAGATATGATTTTTGATTTTTTTCCATTCATAATCTGTCTCATTTACCTTTAAAGATGTCACGCATATCCACCGGTAATCAGCGTGGCAAGACAAAGCCATTTTCACTTTTAAAGCCTGTAAATCAGTCCCAATATGCATTATTGCCTCTTCTAAGGCGTCTACTCTCATCTCTAATTTCCTATCTATAGCTTCCTGTGTTGTTAGAGTTAGTGAAACATTTTTAGACATGGTATCAACATATTGGGCAGTATGCACTTGTTGAGTCAATGATATTGCTGCCACAGTAACAGAAGTAATTGCGGTTATTAAAGCTGATATTCCTAAAATAAGTAAGCCCACAAATCGTCGCAATCGCATTAAATCCTGAAGTTGTTGTAATACAGCAAGACTATAGTTATATCAATAAGTGGTTACATTATAAGATAAGGTGGACGTTGTAACACTACAAAGGAGCAAACATTATATTGAGGGTTTAAACAAGATGAGAGCATACATTATTCACAGGTCACTACATTGGGTCCACCAGTTTAAAGTCACATGTACATTAAGTTTTCCAGAATCGTTGGTAAAGAGAAAAACATAAGGAGAGGGTAGACAAGCCAAATCAGAATAAGTAGAATTATTTTCTGGTTGGAGTTCGCGCTGCAGCAGCCCCGTCGGTCCCGCCGGGATCTCGATGTTTATCTTGCCTCCCCTTCTGGCGGGCTCCTCTTTTGTGATCGAAGCAATGGGTGAACTGGATGTCTGGGGGTCTGCAACATGGTGAATCAGCCTGTCTAAATTGGAGAATCTGCATCCTGTGGAAAAATATAAGCACATCCTCGACCGATAGTTAATAATGGGTCAGGACCCTTCCATTGTCCTGAGAGGGCCTTCCATTTGACTAATGGTTTTGCATTTAATTGCTCCAGGCACCAATGACGAAGCATTGCAATAGTTCTGGCTGAAATCAGTATTTAAAATATTTATTACGAAAAGAGCATGTTGCAAGATTTGATGGGGAGAACTATACTTAAACTCCCCTTCTTTTAGTTTTTGAATTTGGATTTTTAATGTTTGATGTGTTTTTTCAACAATGGCTTGTCCCTGTGGATAATAAGGGATGTCTGTATTATGTTTAATTTGAAACTTTATACAAAATTTTTGAAAAGACTTAGAAGTGTAAGCAGGAGCATTGTCAGTTTTCAGAGCTTTTGGCAGGCCCAAATATGAAAAACAAGTAAAGAGATGTTGTATCACATCTTTACCTGCCTCTCTGGTACGAGCAGTTGCAATAATAACGTGAGAAAAGGTATCTACAGTTACATGAACAAAGGACAGTTTTTCAAATGAAGAAACATGAGTTACATCTGTCTGCCAGAGTACGTTAGGTTTGAGACCATGAGGATTAACTCCCATAGGTAGATTATTATAAACAGTAGGGCAGTGTAAGTAAGAACGCACAATCTCTCGAGCAGTCTCTCTGGGAATTTGGAATTGATATCTTAAAGCAGTAGCGTATTGATGATGAAGTGAGTGAGAGGCTCTGGCCTCCTCAACCACAGCAGCCACTGTATTTCTGGTTAACAAGTCAGCCAAATCATTAAAGGCATTTAAAGGGCTGGGCAATCTGGAATGAGCCCGAATGTGTCTAATAAAAAATATTTTATTTCTTTTCCAAATTTGTTGTTGTAATTTAGTTAACAAATGAAATATAGTTTTATTTTCAGGCAAAACCGCAGTTTCAATGTGTGGAAACAGCCTGACCACATACTGAGAATCAGAGTAAAGATTAAATTCCTCATCTGTAAACATAGCAAAAGCCTCTATGACTGCTGTTATTTCAGCTCTTTTAGCTGAAGTTTTTTGTGTTTTTAAAACTTTTTGGTGATTTTTAGTAACTATGAAGGCTTTACCATTTGTTGACCCATCAGTAAAGGCTATCTGAGCATTTGGAATAGGAGACTGTTTATATCTGACAGGAAAATTAACTGGATGTCTGGATATAAAATTCAGCAAAGCATGTGAAGGTAAATGATGCAAAAATTTTGACCAAAATAGTTTCCTATAGCAATCTGTCAATTTTCATCAAACATTAGAAGCACATCAAGTTGTTCTTTATTATATGGAATTACAATTTCTGATGGCTCTTTACCAAATAATTCAATGTTCCGCTTTTTTCTTTTAATATCAAAGTAGCTATTAATCCTAGATAAGAAGCCACTACTTTTTTAGTTTGAGCGGGAAGATGGACCCACTCTAGGGAGCCGTTTTGCCATAAAACCAATTTTTTGCCTGGCTTCCCCAATTACACCTATGGGGGTTTTATGGCAAAGGAATTGTCAAGCAGTTGTCAATTTAATTTTTTAATTTTTAAAATTTACATTTTAACAACATGAATTTAAAGATATGTTAATTTAGGTCTAATGTTTAGTTTAGGTCTTTGTATAAATTTAAATAATAAATGTATAACCTCCTTATCTCATTTTAGTATACAGATATACCTAAATGTAAAATGTATTTATATATATATTTATATATGGCAACAAGTATAAACTTATTGACATAATCAATATACTTGAATTAATCTTTATAATTAATGTTAATTAATATATATTACAGCAATACAACACGTACACATCTAATACCAACCAACACGAACCAATGTACTGCAATAATACATGTCACACATATATAATATAATTATACAGTATATAGAACATATATCATCACAGCACATCAATCTATACCAATTAATATCAGCCACTCACACACATTATATTACTGCAATATACATTCAATTATACAGTATATATATAATATGCATATATAGTATACATATTAATTTATATACAAATTAATCAAGTATAGATCTATAAATAGAATTAGGTGTACCTTTATTATATTTTATATATACCCATACCTAACTAGGCAAACTGTAATTATGTAAATATATTTATATTATGTATTTATAACAACATATAAAGTATTGTTAATTGTACCTCCTGTTGATAACTAAGAAATTGAGAAAACTCCTTCTCTGAATATCTCTTATTTGAGATAGCATGTCCCTCCCCCATAGGGTAAAGGGGAGCATAGGAACTACATAGGGTTGAAAAGTTTCACAGGTATCTTCAAACTTTCAATCTAACATTTTTGAACTTTTAACTACTGTGGGGGCTTGAGGGCAAATGAAACAAAATTTGACCCCTGAAATCTATCAGGCAACTTGTCAATTATCAGTATTTTGTAAAAGACTTGCAGTTGATCCTTATTAAGTGAAATTATTATATTTGCTACTTCTTTTCTAAAAAGTTCTACACTTCTTATTTTCTCCTTTTATAATTAATTGTGTCACCAAGCTGGGAAAAGATAAAACTATTTTTCTTGGTGTCACTGGTCACAAGCACTCTGTAGGTGTATGTTCTGTGGCAAGAATAATTTAATCTCATCTTTTGGTAATATTAATCTTAATTAACTGATCATTTAAAGTCTCATCTACTTTAACAAGAGCCGTCTGTCGTCTTAGTCAACTTTTTCTTAGAACTGGAATTAAGATTGTTTTTTAAGTAATCAAAGGCTTTAAATCTGCAGTAGTCAGTTTTAAATGTGGGCGTATCCAATTACTGTCCCCTAATAACCCCTAATAATTTTTGGAAATAATTTAAAGTTAGTAAACAATCTCTCTGCAGCTTCAAATGGGCATTATTAATTTTTAAAACTTTTGGCACCTAAATATGAGAAGCAAGTAAAGAGGTGCTGTACAACATCTTTATAAGCTTCTCCAGTTATTGTTTTGTAACCTAAATCTGGTCTAAAGCTTTTTAGATGACAAGCAACCATCTAATCTTTGTTTGAATACTTCCAGCAACGGGGAACTCACTACTCTTCAAGGTTTTAAACACTCCCTCACCTTTTTTTCTACAGCATTTTCACTCTGCTTTTTCTAATCCCACCAACTCATTTTCAGTAGTACGTGTTGGCCAGGAGCTGGGTCAGTCTTTCCCAGAAATGTTAAGAGACGTCTGTTTTTGTTTCTAATAGCCCTGAGATTTTACTTTCTTGAATTAAAAGATCTTTTAAAGGCCTTGGAGCTGTAATTTCCTGCACCCAAAAGGCTAGATCACTAGATCTAAACGCTCTGTGGCTCTTAGCTTGAGAAGTCAAATTTTTTCCTGTCTGATAAGGTAAAAGCAAAAACTGTGTTATTTTTTGACTTTTATTAATTTGCAGTTTTAGTAGGCTGCGAGATCAAAACTTTAATTTTTCCAATATAATCAGAATCTACCACACCATACACCACCAAAATTTCTTGAAAAGAAAGCGAGCTACGCCCTAGCACAAGTCCTACAATGCCCTCAGGCAGGGGGCCAGCCACTCCCATTGGAATCGGAGCAACCAGCTAGTCAAGGGTTAATATTGTTGCTAAATCCCCTTAAGGTTTTTCTCTTAGCCTGGGTGAGACCCCCCTGAGGGGGTTTTCTCCAAGGAGCACGCTCTGCATATTGTGCATGCAGTCTTGTTTTAAAAGCTCCACTGTTTAAAAAACTTTTTTTTTTTTTTTAGGCTTAGGTAACACTTTGAGAGGCTTTGGGGGCAAAGCAGGGAACTCTTGGGCCCTAGAAGGCGCAAACGGAGGCGGCGGCGATGGCCTTAAATCAGAAAGTGGTGGATAAGTTTTTTGTTTTTTAAAGGTTTGCGCAGAGCGGGAGGGAGCTCGCCAGGGCACCTGGTCACAGCGTCTCTTACTGTCTCTCTCTCTCTCTTCTTGCCTTTTTCACTTTTTTCTCACCCTTCTTTTTTCGCTACCCTTCTTTTTTTCGTTTTTTTTTCTTTACCCTCTTCTCTTCCTTAATTTTTTTTTCTATCTTTTTTTCTGTATCTCTTTTAACTTCTTTTTTCTATCTTGATGTGTTCCCTGATTCCTTCCTTTTTTGTTCCTCTCCTTTTCACTCTTTAGCTCTTTTTCTAGATCTTTTTTTATTTTCTTTCCTTTTTTTTTTTTCCACTTTTTTTTTTTTTTTTTTTGCTTGGGTGAGGCCCCCCGAGGGGTTTTTCTGCAATGAGCAGGCTCTGTATATTGTGTATTTTTTAAAAGCCCCTTTGTTTAAAAGAATTTTTTTTTTCAGCCTTAGGCAATGTTCTGGGAGGCTTTGGATGTAAACTGGGGAATTCTTAGGCCCTGGGAGGTGCAAGCGGAGGTGGGGTAGTTGTCTTAAATCAGAAATTGTTGGATAAATTTTTAAAGGTTTGTGTAGAGGGGGAGGGGGCTCGCCAGGGCGCCCGGCCGCAGCGTCCTGTAAGCCCTCTCTTTCCTCGGGAGGTAGAGCACAGTGTCCCTCCTTTCCTTTGTCAATGGCAGAAAATATGATCTGCGCAGAAGGTGGAGACCCACTACCATCCACCGCTATAGCTTCTCCCATAGGCTATCCCACAGCCTCATGAGGAGGGTCCAGAACATTTTTAATCATATTTATAGGATAAGTTTTTAGTTGTTTTTTACCTTCACCCAAGTATCTAAATTAACAGTAGCCTCTTTAACAGTTTCAAGATTACTTGTATAAAGAGTTGCCATTCTTAGTTTCAGTGTTACCCATGTCAGAAAATTAAGTATAATAGAAGATAAAGCTTTTAGCTTTTAAAAGATCAGGCTTTTCTTTGGCCTTTTAACTTCAGAAACCGTTTTCTCTAAGTCTTCAACACTTTCAACACTTCCCACTCCTCAGCCCTGTCTATCCTACAGGGGGGTCCGCAGCACCCTTGAGTGGGGTCCTAGCCGTCCCGAACATTGGAAGGACAATAGGGGCTGATGACCCAGATTGTCCCGGGGGGGAAACAGAAGGCTGATGACCCAAACTGTTTCGAGGGGGGAGCAGTAGAGCTGATGACCCAAACTGCTCCGTGGGGGAACAAGAGAGCTGATGACCCAGTTGTTCCGAGAACGGGGGAGCAAAAAGGGCTGATGACCCTAATTGCAGGGAGCTTACCTTCGAAGTCCCTGTTCGGGCGCCACCTGCCGGGGACCAGCCCCGGCTGATCCAGGGTATTCGAAGGAGAGACGGCTAGGCGAGGGTCAGGGAATAACTGCTTAATTACACTTTAATTAAGGATACAAAGAGTAATAGAATAAGGATAGCTCAGTGAGGAAATTCAGTGGAGAAAAGCGGCTGAAATAAGGATAGCTCAGTGAGGAAATTCAGTGGAGAAAAACAGCTGAAATAAGGATAGCTCAGTAGGAAAATTCAGTGGAGAAAAGAAGCTGAGTGGCTTGGTTTACGCAGAAAATCAATATAACCCGTGACACCAGGTTAGCTCTGACCACGGAGGCCGCAGGCGCCCTCTCAAATAGCGGAAGGTGCCCCACCTTAGACACCTTCTCGAGTGGGTCTTAGAAGCCCAGGCAAATAAATGGTCGCAGAGGACATCCACGCTCCAGATGGACACTCAGCTGGAATTTGGGAGAGAGAGTGACATGGGGAGACCAAGTTTCAGTGAACAAGGCCCGCACTTTATTTTCCAAAGTAGTTTTTATACCTTAAGGTATGCATAGAGGATAATGGGGGAAGGGGTAGAGTCATGCAGCAAGCCAGGCTTTCTTCCTGCAAACTTATCATATGCAAAAGTTCAGGTGATTGACATCATCTTCTGGCCCGGAGGCCTGTTAACATTTTAAGAAACTTATCTTTCTCTAAAGGTGATTATTCCAAAGTCAGGCGCCAGCCTTCCAAAAAACATTGGACAAAGCGGCATTTTACATTTCTATACACCCATTATATCAATCAATACACTGCCAAAGACACAGTAGGTAAGGAGTATGGAGACTTAGCAGCAAACATTGGCCCAACAAGTGAAAAACCCTTCACCAATACAATTTCTAATCAATCTTTTAACTACTCAAAGGAATCTGTGTTTAGGCAGTTTAGAACATCTCCTGCCTCTCACAGTTGGGAGGCTCTGAACAATCACATGTGGCCGGAAAAACCTATTCAGGCAGGCTAGAGGATTTCCAAAGAAGTTTGTAGGTTAAACACTGTCACACCCAGGAATTATTAACTGGAGCTGTAAGCTAACTCTTTTTCCAGAGAGAGGTAGTGGGGGACAGCCCCCCGTAAAGTCAGAGGTGTAGGTGAAAGCACAAAGCAGAAAGTAGGCAGACTCTGGTTTTGGGGGTAGATGCTCGAAAATTTCCAGGGGGACTCCTGAGGCTCGATCCCGCCTTTGCGTATGCCGAGCCTCCTTCCTCATGACCTTTGTCATGGGTGGAGTGCCTCACGCTGGCTCTCAGCAGTGATAGAATTCCAGTTGAGCTATTCCAGATCCTCACTCAATATGCAATATGCCGGCTCCCAGCAAAAAATCTTGGATACTGCGGGGACACATCAAATGTGAAGCTGAATATGGGACTTTGGTGGCAAACTTCACATTTTCCTCTTGGTTGGCCCTAAAATGTTGGAAAGCTATGGTCCTTTGAGGAAGGAAATACATCAATAGAGAGTGGGTTGTCAGGCCTCTATATAGCAGGAACGGTTTAGAACCTAAGACATGAGACCTCCAGGCTTGCCCAGAGGACTTAACTTCCAGAGTCAGGGCTGTGTGTCTCACTGTCCTTTCCGAGCCTTGCAATCACATTCCTAGTCCATACCATGACTGCCCATGAGGAAGCAGGCTGCAGAAGTTTGTCTTAGAGTTCTGGGTGCCATACGGTGTTCACCTGGTTGAGGTGAATCCCACCGCAATTGGGCCTGTGAAGAGGAGTTGTGGGCCACCCGTTTGCTTCAAAAATCCCAAAGGGTGAAGCAAAGCTAGTACTGTCAGAAGTAAGAAAACAGCAATTGGATGGATTTTCAAGCAGTTGCTAGGCTTCACCACTTTAGGGCCCTCTGAGAGAAAAATGCAAATTTTTCCACCAAGGTCTGTTATCTAGGTTTACACTCAGAGTGTGTTGTATGGAATATGCTATGCTCAGGCCTTACTATAATTAGAAGGGCTTCTATGAAAAGTAAGAATGACTTTCTCATCACCACCAGATGCAGGGCTGGGAACAGTAAAAACTACATCATCAAAAGACATGTTGAAAACAAGATGTTGAAGTACTGATGTGACTGATCGGAAACCATTAGTGATTGTTCCTGTAACCAGCGCCTTGAGGGAGTTTCTGAGAAAGGGCAACACTAGCCAAAGGGCTAAACAGAGTCATGAAAGGCCTGAAGGTTTGACATTGAGGACTGTTCATTGTAATTCTTTATCCCCGACCTGAGATTGTAAAGAACAAACATCTCTAGAGCATGTACAAGGTAATAGATGTTAACAATAAAGGGCATGCAAACATTAGGATCTGGGCTTTTGCCTGTGAATGGCATCAGCCTCCTGGCCCCCAATTTATTTCTGATACTTATTTTTCTTTATACTTCTGTGGCACCACTCCCTCAGGTCAGTTTGTTGTTGGGGATACATTTTGGGTTCCAAAATGTATCCCCGCAGGATCCAAGAATTTTCAAGACAGACCTAGGCTCACTGGAATCTCTGCTACAGAGAAAATGTCATGGAACACAATTTGGATGTTGCTTTGCATTTCCCTGTGAGTGTGGTCCCCTTCCCAACAATCACAGCCTCAGGGTAAATGGTTACTTAAAAACGAACTCCAAGCAAGTGTTTTAAAGCAACGTATGACACTCATCACACAGAATGCTGGGAAAGCTATCTTCCTTCGAGAAAGGAAAGGTATCAACAAGGAGTATGTTTTCAGTCCTCTATCTAACAAGAACTGTTTAACTTCTAAGACATGAGAACTCCAGGCTTGCCCAGATTATCTAACTTACAGAGTCAGGGCAGTGTGTCTCCCTGCACTTTCCAAGCATTGCAAACATATTCCTAGGCTATACTGTGACTACCCATGAGGAAGCAGGCTGTAGGAGCTGAGAGTCCTGGGTGCCAAACTGTAGTCACCTATACAAGGTGACATTTCACTACAAATGGGCCTGCGGAGAGGAGTTGGGAGCCACCAGCTTGCTTCAGAAATCCTGAAGGGTGGAGCAAAACTAGCACTGTCAGAGTAGGAAAACAGCAATTGGATGCATTTTCAAGCTGTTGCTAGGCCACACCACTTTAGGGACCACCGAGAAAAATGTGAATTTTGCCGTCAAGCTTAGGTATCCAGATTCACACACATGGTGTGACCCCAGAGGACCCAACAATTTTCCAGAGAGACGTAGGATCACTGGATCTCTCCTACAGAGAAAACTCTGATGGAACAGAGGTTTGGATGTTGGTTTGCCTTTCCCTGTGAGTGTGGGTCGCTTCCCTACAATCATAGCCTCATGGTAATTTGAGACTGAGAAATTAACTACAAGCAAGTGTTCTCAAGCAGTGTGTGACTCTCAGAACACAGAATGCTGGGAAATCTGTGCTCCATGAAGGAAGGAAAGGATTCTAGAGAGTGTGTATTTTCAGTAGTCTATCTAGCACTAACTGTCTAGTTTCTAAGACATGAGACCTCTAGGCTTGCCCAGGGGACCTAATTTCCAGAATCAGGGCAGTATATCTGCCTGTACTTTCCGAGCCTTGCAAGCGCATTCCTAGGCCATGCCTCAGCTACCCATGAGGAAGCATGATTAGGGAGTGTGTCTGAGAGTGCTGGGTGTCATACTTTGTTCACCTAGTCCAGGTGACATTCTATTGAAAATTGTCCTGTGACAAGGAGTTGTCAGCTTCAAGTTGCTTCAGAATCTGAAAGGGTGGATCAAAGCTGCTGCTGCTGCTAAGTCACTTCAGTCATGTCTGACTCTGTGTGACCCCATAGAGGGCAGCCCACTAGGCTCCCCTGTCCATGGGATTCTCCAGGCAAGAACACTGGAGTGGGTTGCCATTTCCTTCTCCAATGTATTTAAGTAAAAAGTGAAAGTGAAGTCGCTCAGTCGTGTCCGACTCTTAGTGACCCCATGGACTGCAGCCTACCAGGCTCCTCCGCCCATGGGATTTTCCAGGCAAGAGTACTGGAGTGGGCTGCCATTGCCTTCTTCAGATCAAAATTAACCCTGTCAAAATTAAAACAGCAATAGGATGGACTTTCTATCTGTTGCTGGCTGCCTTGCTTTTAGACTTCCTGGGTGAAAAATGTGAATTTTGCCACAAAGTTCCAGGAACCAGGTTCACACTCAGAGTATGACCCTGCAGGATTCATGTATTTTCCCAACAGACCTAGTCTCTCTGAATCTCTCCTACAGAGAAAATGTGATGCAACAGACGTTTGGATGTTGCTTTGCCTTTCCCTGTGAATGTGGGGTCCTTCCCTACAGTCACAGACTCAGGGGAAATTGAGATTCATAGAAGACCTCTGAACAAGGGTTTTCAAGATGTGTGTGACTCTCAGCACACAGAATTCTGGGAAAGCTATCTTCCTTAGAGGAAGGAAAGGCATCAACAAAGACTATGTTTTAAGGCCTCTATCTAGCAGGAGCTGTCTAGTTTCTAAGACGTGAAACTTCACGTCTTGCCCAGAGGACCTAGCATCCAGAATCAGAGCAGTGGTTTTCCATGCAGTTTCTGAGCCTTGAAAACATGTTCATAGGCCATAGTGTATCTGCCCATGAGGAAGCAGGCAATGCAGTTGCTAGCCTACATCACCTAAAGTGGTGCAGGCTAGCAACTGCCTGAAATTCCATCCAATTACTGTTTGCTTACTTATGACAGCATGAACTTTGTTCCATGCTTTGGGATTTCTGAAGCAAGTGTTTGCCTTGCAAATCCTTGCTGTGGGCCCAATCACATTGCAATGTGACCTACACTAGATGAACAGAGTGGCACTTAGCATTCTCAGACACACTCCCACAGCCTAATCATAGTCTGGCCTAGGGATGTGTTTTTAAGTCTTGCAAAATGCAACGTCCAAAAAATATGTGAATTTTGCCACCAAAGTTTGGTATCCAGGTTGACACCCAGGGTGTGTCACCACAGGATCAATGAATTTTTCATACAGACCTAGGCTCCCTAGATCACCCCTACAGAGAAAACCTGAAGGAACAGACATATGGATGTTGTTTGCCTTTCCCAGTGAGGGTGGGACCTTCCATCTGGTCACAGCCTCAAGGGAAATTGAGACTGAAAAATGACCTACAAGCAAGAGCTTTCAGGCAGTGAGTGACTCTCCCCACACAGAATGCTGACAAAGCTATCTTGCTTCAAGGAAGGAAAGGCATCAACAGAGAGGGTGTTTTCAGGCCTCTATCTACCAGCAACTGTTTAGCTTCTGAGACCTGAGACCTCCAGGTTTGTCCAGAGGACCTTACTTCCAGAGTCAGGGCAGTGTGTCTCCCTGCATTCTTGTGTGCTGAAAAAAAAAAAAAAAACACATTCCTAAGCCATTATGGGACTGGGCATGAGGAAGCAGACTGCAGGAGTGTGTCTGAGAGTGATGGATGCCATCCTGTGGTCACCAAGTCATGCTGACATTGCACTGAAAATGGGCCCACACCAAGGGGTTACGATACACACTCTTGCTTCAGAAATCCCAAAGGATGGAGCAAAGTTAGCACTGTCAGAAGTAAGCAGAAAGAAATTTAATGGATTTTCAAGCAGGTGCTAGGCCATACTGCTTTAGGGCACCCCAGGGGATAAAGAGGAATTTTGCCACCAAGGTCTGATGTCCAGCTTGACACTCAGGGTGTGTCCTCCGATGTCCGATACTTTTCCAGACAGATATAGCTTACCTGGATCACGTGATGGAATAGACGTTTGGATGTTGATTTGCCTTTCCCTGTTAGTGTGGGGTTCTTCCCTATGGTCACATCTTCAGGGGATATTTCGACTGAAAAATGACCTCCAAGCCTGCGCTCTCAAGCAGCGTGTGACACACAGTACACAGAATCCTGCGGAAGCTCTCTTCCTTTGAGGAAGAGAAGACATCAGCAGAGAGCTTATTTTCAGCCCTCTATCTAGCAGGAACTGTTTAGCTTCTGAATCGTTAGACCTAAAGGCTTGCCCAGAGGACCTAACTTCCAGAGTCAGGGCAGTGTGTCTCCCTGCACTTTCTAACCCTTGCAAACACATTTCTAGGCCATACCACGACTGTCCATGAGGAAGCAGGCTGCGAGAGTGTGTCTGACAGTGCTGGGTGCCATACTGTGGTCACCTATTCTATGTGATATTGCACTGCCAATGGGCCCGTGGTGAGGATTTGCTAGGTGCACCCTTGCTTCACAAATGCCAAAGCGTGGAGCAGAGCTAGCACTGTCATAAATAAGCAAGTAACAATTGGATGGATTTTCAAGCAGTTACTAGCCTGCATCACTTTAGGGCTCCCCAAGAAAAATATGTGAATTTTGACACCAAGGTCCAGTAACCAGGTTGACACTCAGGGTGTTTCTCCACAGGATCAAAGAATTTTTCAGACAGACCTAGGCTTCCTGGATCATTCTTACAGGGAATATCTGATGAAACAGACGTTTGAATGTTGTTTTGCTTTCCCTGTGAGTGTGGGGTCCTTTCTTCCAGTCACAGCCTTGGGGGAAATTGTGACTGAAAAATGACCTCTGGCGAAGTGCTTTCAAGCAGTGTATGGTTTTAAGCACAAAGAAATCTGGGAAAACTATCTTGCTTTGAAGAATGAAAGGCATCAACAGAGTGTGTTTTCAGGCCTCTGTCTAACAGGAACTCTTTAGTATATGAGACCTGAGACCTCCAGGCATGACAAGCGTCATGGCAGAGTGTCAGGGCAGTGTGTCTCCCTGTATTTTTGTGCCTTAGAAGCACATCCCTATGCTGTACAGCATCTGCCCATGAGGAAGCAGACAGTGGGAATGTGTCTGAGGGTGCTGGGTGCCATACTGTGGTTACCTATTTGAGGTGGCTTTCCACACAAATGGGCCTGCAGCAAGAATTGCAAGTGTCCTGCTTGCTACAGAATTTCCAAGGGGTAGATCAAAGCAAGCACTGTCAAAAGTAAGTAAGCAGAAATAGGGTGGATTTGCCAGAAGTTACTAAGCCACACCACTTTAGGGCCCCCGAGGGAAAAATGTAAATTTTGCCACCAAGGTTTGGTATCCAGGTTGACACTCAGGGTGTGTCCCCATAGGATCCAAGATTTTTGCAAACAGACCAAGTCTCCCAGGATCTGTCCAAGAGAGAAATCATGATGGAACACACATTTGGATGTTGGTTTGCCTTTCCCTGTGAGTGTGGGTACCTTCTCTCCAGTCACAGCCTCAGGGGAAATTGTGAATGAAAATTGACCTCCAAGCAAGAGCTTTTAAGCAGTGCATGACTCTCCACACAGAGAATGCTGGGGTAGCTGTGTTGTTTTGAGGAAGGAAAGGTGATAACAGAGGGTGTGTTTTCAGGCTTCTAACTAGCAGGAACTGTTTAGCTTCTGAGACGTGAGACTTAGAGACTTTCCCAAAGGACCTAACTACTAGAGACAGGGCAATTTGGCTCCCTGCATTTTCGAGTGTGGCAAACACATTCCAGGGCCATTATGGGACGGCCCATGTGGAAGCAAGCTGTGGGAGTGTGTCTGACACTGCTGTGTGCCATCCTGTGGTCACCAAATTGAGGTGACATTGCACTGAAAATGGATCCAGGCCGAGGAGTTGAGAGTCTCCCTCTTGCTTCAGAAATCACAAAAGGCAAGCGTACCTAGTGCTGTCAGAAATAAGCAAAAAGAATTTTGATTGATTTTCAAGCAGATGCTAGGCCACACGACTTTAGGGCACCCTGTAAGAAAAAGGGTTACTTTGCTACCAAGGTCCAGTATCCAGGTTGACACTCAGGGTATGTCCCTGAGGTTCCAAGAATTTTCCAGACAGATCTAGGTTACCTGGATCACTCCTACAGAGAAATCCTGAAGGAACAGATGTTTGGATGTTGGTTTGCCTTTCCCTGTGATTGTGGGGCACTTCCCTACAGACACATCCTCGGGATATTGTGGCTGAAAAATGACCTCCAAGCAAGCATTTTCAAGTAGTTTGTGACTCCCAGCACACAGAATGCTGGGAAAGTTATCTTCCTTCAAGGAAAGGAAGGCATAAGTTGGTTTTCAGTCCACTATCTAATAAGACCTCTTTAGCTTCTGAGATGTGAGAACTGAAGGCTTTTCCAAAGGACCAAACTTCCAGAGTAGGGGCAGTTTGTCTCCCTGCATTTTCTGTCTTTTGCAAACACATTGCTAGGCCATCCTGCGACTGTCCATGAGAAAGCAGGCTGCAGGAGTGTGTCTGAGAGTGCTGGATGCCATACTGTGCTCACCTAGTCAAGGTGACATTGAACTGCCAATCTGCCCCCAGCGAGGAGTTGCAATCCTCATGACTGCCTCCGAAATCCCAAAGGGTGGAGCAAAGTTAGTACACTAAGAAGCAATAAAACAGCAATTGGATGAATTTTCAAGCAGTTACTAGGCCGCATTGCTTTAGGTCCCACCAAGAGAAAAATGTAAATATTGCCACCAAAGTCCATTATGCAGGTTCACACTCAGGGATCCAAGAATTTTCCTGACATACCTAGGTTCACTGGATCTCTCCTATGTAGAAAACATGATGGAACAGATGTTTGGATGTTGGTTTGCCTTTCGCTGTGGGTGTGGGTCATTTCCCTTCTCTCACAGCCTCATGGGAAATTGCAACTGAAAAATGAACTCCAAGAAATCACTTTCAAGTACTGTGTGACTCTCAGCACACATAATGTTGGGAAAGATATCTTCCTTCAAGGAAGTAAAGTCATCAACAGAGAGTGTGTTTTCAGCCCTTTGTTCAGCAGGAACTGTTTACCTTCAAAGACGTGAAACCTCCAGGCTTCCCCAGAGGATCTAATTTCCAGAGTAGGGTAATGTGTCTCGCTGCACTTTCTGAGCCTTACAAACACATTCCTAGGTTATACTGGGACTTCCCATGAAGAAGCAGGCTGAAGGAGTGTGTCTGAGAGTGCTGGATGCCATATTGTGGTCACCTTAACAAGGTGAGATTCCACTTCAAATGGGCCCATGGCTAGGAGTTGTGAGCTCCTCGCTTGCTTCAGAAATCCCAAAGGGTGGAACAAAGCTATCACTGTCAGAAGTAAGAAAACATCAGCTGGATATATTTTCAAGTAGTTGCTAGGCCGCACTGCTTTAGGGCCTACAGAGAGAGAAATGTGCATTTTTCCATCAAGATCAATTATCCAGGTTCACACTCAGGGTGTGTTCCCATAGGATTCAAGAATTTTCCAGACAGACCTAGACTCACTTGATCCCTCCTACAGAGAAAACATGATGGAACAGATGTCTATATGGTCTTTTGCTGATCCCTGTGATTCTGGGGTCTTCCATATGGTCACACCCTCAGGGGAAACTGTGATTATAAAATGACCTCCAAGCAAGGGTTTTCAAGCAGTATGTGATTCTCAGTACAGAGAAGGCTGGGAAAAGTATGCTCCTTCTAGGAAGGAAAGGTATCAACCGAGAGTGTGTTTTCAGGCCTCTGCTGCTGCTGCTGCTGCTAAGTCACTTCAATCGTGTCCGACTCTGTGCGACCCCATAGATGGCAGCCCACCAGGCTCCCCCGTCCCTGGCATTCTCCAGGCAAGAACACTGGAGTGGGTTGCCATTTCCTTCTCCAATGCATGAAAGTGAAAAGGAAATCGCTCAGTCATGTCCGACTTTTCATGACCCCATGGACTGCAGCCTACCAGGCTCCTCCATCCATGGGATTTTCTAGGCAAAAGTACTGGAGTGGGGTGCCATTGTCTTCTCCATTTCAGGCCTCTATCCAGCAGAAAATGTCTAGTTTCAAAGACTTGACCCCTCCAGGCATGCCCAGAGGGCCTCATTTCCAGAGTCAGGACAGTGTGTCTCCCTGCACTTTCCAAGACTTGCAAACACATTCCTAGGCCATACTATGACTGCCCATGAGGAAGCAAGCTGTGGGACTGTGTCTGAAAGTGCTCTGTGCCTTACTGTGGTCACCTAGTCCAGGTGACATTCCACTGCAAATGGGCCCATGTCTAGGAGTTGCAAGCCATCTGCTTGTCTCTGAAATCTCAAAGGGTGTAGCAAAGCTAGTGCTGTCCAAAGTAAGAAAACAGCATTTGGATGGATTTTCAACCAGTTGCTAGGTCCTACCACTTTAGGGCCCACGGAGTAAAAAATGTGAATATTGAAACCAAACTACAGAATCCAGGTTCACACTCAGGGTTTGCCCCACCAGGATCCAAGAATGTTCTGGACAGACATATGTTCACTGGATCTCTCCTGCAGATAAAACGTGATTGAACAGTTGTTTGAATGTTGGTTTGCCTTTCCCTGTTACTCTGGGGTCCATCCCTATGGTCAAACCCTCAGGGGAAATTCCAACTAAAACTGACCTCTGAGTAAACCTTTTCAAGCAGTGTGTGACTCTCAGCACACAGAATGCCTGGAAAGCCACGTTCCTTCCTGCAAAGAGAGATATCAACAAATACTTTGTTTTCAGGTCTCTATTTAGCAGGATCTGGCTGGCTTCTAAGACATGAGACCATCAGCCTTTCACAGAGGACTTAAAAGGGATTGTGAAGGTGTGTGAAGTCCCTGAGGATGTGGGAGGCAGTGCAAGTGTGAAGGCATGGGTAGCCAAACAGGTGTGTGAGGATGTACGAGGGCATGGGATTGAGTTGAGGGCCTGCAAGGGTGTGCATGAGTGTTCGAGAATCTGGGATGGTTTGAAAGGTTGTGTGAGAGCATGTGAAGGCATGTGATGTTGTGAGAGAATGTGTGAGTACATGTGAGATTTTGCAAGAATGTGTGAGTATATACAAGGACATGTGAGGACATGCAATGTCTTGTGAGGGTATGCGAGAACATGCACATGTGTGCGAGAGTGAACAAAGATGTTCAAGAGCACTCAAGATTGTGTGAGGCCTTCAGATTGTGTGCTAGGACATGCGAGGCTGTGAGAGGGAGTGAAAGAGCGTGTGAGGATGTGGGCATGCTTGCCAGGACATGTGAGTGCGTGTGAGGTTGTGCAAGTGCCTGCATGGGTGTGCAAGGCCTTGCAAGGGCATCTTAGGAGGTGAAAGGGCATGCAAGGACCTGTGAGGTTGTGTGAGGACATGTGAGGGCGTGTGAGGGCAAACGAGAGTGTGTGAGAGCTTGTGAGGGCATGAGAGAGCATGTGAATGTGTGCAAGAGTGTGCGAGGTCATAGACATTGTACAAGGATGTACGAAGGAGTGTGAGGGCTTGGAAAGGTGTTCTAGAGCACATAACATCATGGAAGGGCATGCCAGAGCATTAAAGTGCATGTGAGGGCATGCAAAAGTGTTCAATGGTGTGTTTGCATGAGAGGGCCTGAAAGGGCAAGCAAGAGCATGTGAGGTCTTGCAGGAGCATGTGAGGCCATGTAAGGGTGTGCAAGGGTGTGAGAGAGTGTGCAAAGTCGTACGAGGGAGTGCAAGGACATACGAGGGTGTGTGATAACCTATGAGAGTGTGCAGTGGTGTTTGAAACCTTGTGAGGGGATTTGAGGCCGTTCAAGGGCATTCAAAAGAATGTGAGGGCATGCGAGGGTGTGCTAGGGTGTTCAACCAATTCAAGGGCATGCAAGGGTGTGTGTGGGTGTGCAAGGATGTGTGAAAGTGTGTGAAGGTGTGCGAGTATGTATGAGGGCATGCGAGGGAGTCAAAGGCATGCCAAATTGTGTGAGGATGTGCGAGGGTGTGCCAGGGTGTGTGAGTATGTGCCAGAGCTTGTGAGTGCATGCAAGGGTGTAGGGGGGTGAATAAGGCCATTCAAGCATGTGTGAAGTCATATGAGGCTGTGCAGAGTGGGGGAGAGTGTGCAAGTGCATGACAGAAAGTTTGAGAGCATGTGAGAGCATGTGAGGGCGTGTGAGTGTGTGTGAGGATGCGGGAGGCCATGCAAGTGCGTGCGAGAGTATATGAGGGCATTGGACGGCGTGCAAGAGTGTGCAAGGGCTTGTGAGAGTGTGACAAAGTGTGTGAAGGGTGTGCGAGTGCTTGCCAAGAAGTGTGAGGGGATGTGAAGTTTTAAGAGGATGTGCAAGAAACTGTGAGAGCATGCAGTGGCATTCGAGTCCTTGTGAGGCCTTATGAGGGCATGCATGAACGTGCGAGAGTGTGCAGTGGTGCCCGAGGCCATGCGAGGGAGTTGGATGTAGTCGAGGCTGTGGGAAGGCATGGGTAGGTGTAAAAGGATATGCGAGGGTGTGCAAGGATATGTAAGTACATGCAAATGGTGAAAAGGAGTCGAGGGTGTGCCTGCATGTGCAAGGGTGTGCAAGGGCGTGCAAGTGTTTGAAAGTGTGTGCGAGTGCATGTGAGGGCAAATGAGTGTGTGTGAGAGTGTGAGGCTGTGCGAGGGTGTGTGAGGATGTGCAAGGGCTTGTGAAGGCGTGTGAGAATGTGTGAAGGCCTGACATAGCATGAAAGGGCATGCAAGAACGTACAAGTCTGTGTGAAGATGTACGTGGACATGCAAGGGTGTGCAAAGGTGTGCAGTGGTGTCCGAGGCCGTGAAAGAGCACATGAGGGCATGTGAGAGCATCCACGGACTTGCAAGAGTGTGTGAGAGCATGCAAGGGTGTTCGAGGGTGTACAAGGATGTGATAGAGTGTGCAAGAACACACTAGGGTGTGCAAAGGCATGAGAGGGTGTGTAAGGTTGTGTGAGAGCATATGAGGGCATGTGAGAGTCTGCAAGTGAGTGTGTTGGCATGTGAGGGTGTGGTGTGTGTGCGAGGGTGTGCCAGGTAGTATGAGACCGCACAAAATACATGCGAGGGCAAGTGAGTGCATGGAGTGCATATGAGGGCGTGTGAGGGCTTGTGAGGGACTTTGAGAGTGTGTGAGGGTGTGCACGGGTGTGCTAGGGCATGCGAAGGGGTACGAGATCATGTGAGGATGTGCTTGGGCTTGCTAGAGCTTACAAGGGCATGTGAGAGCACGAAAAGGTGAGTGACTGTGTGCTGGAGTGTCCGAGTGTGTGTGCTGGCATGTGACAGCATGTGATGCATGTGAGGGTGTGCGAGGATGTGAGAGATAGTGTGAGAGCGTGGGAGCACATTCGATGGCATGCGAGGATGTGTGAGGGTGTGTAAAGCCATGCAAGGGCATGAACAGGTGTGCTAGGGCACGTGAGGGTGCGTGAGAGCCTGTAAGGGTGAGGGCATGGTTGAGCATACGAGGCCATAGGAAGAAGTTGGAGAGAATGCAAGGGCCTATGATGGCTTTCAAGATTGATCGAGGGCATTGAAATCATGAAAGGGCATGTGATGCTGTGCAAAGAAGTGAAAGAGCTTGTGAGAGGGCTTATGTTTAATTGTGATGTGTGGGTGTGCTCCTCTCTACTGGCAATATTCAGTGGGGCTAATGTTTAGTTGTGGTGGAGTTTTCCCCTCTAGTTGCAGTATGGGGCTCCTCTCTAGTTGCGGGGGCCTTTTCTCTAGTTGTGGTGTGCAGGTTCCTCTCTAGTTGTGGAGGGGTGCTCCTTTCTAGTTGTGGCAGGAGGCTCTAAACTAGTTGCAGGTTGCACAGGGCTCTCAACTTGTGGCTGGGGATCCTCTCTAGTTGTAGTGGGAGGCACCTCTCGAGTTTATAGACGGGCTCATCTGTACTTGTGATGGATTCCTCTTTAGCTGTGGCGTGATGCCTCCTTTGTAGCTGTGGTGTGCTGTCAAGCTCCTCTTAAATTTCAGTGGGCAGCTGTTCTCAAGGTGTGGTGATGGACTCCTTTATAGCTGTAATATTGGGGCTTTTTTCTAGTTGCAATGTTCAGGCTACTGTCTAGTTGTAGTGCTTTTCTTTAGTTGGGATGTCTGAGGGGACTCCTCTCTCATTGTGTTGTGCAGTATTTATCCTCTAGTTGCGGGGTGGTCTCTATTTGGAGAGGATGTGCTCTTCTCTAGATGTGATGCCTGGAGAGCTCCTCTCAAACGGTGGCTGGTGGCTTCTCTCGAGTAGAGGCAGAGTCCACTTCTTGAGTTGTGTCAGTGAACTGTTGTGTCATCACAACTTTTTTAGGTTGTGATGGGGGGCTCTTCGGGGGGTACTCTCTTCTTTTGGCACTAGGTGTTCCTCACAAATTTTAGCATAGTTGTTCCTCTCTACTTGTGAGGGGCTCCTCTCGAGTTACTTCAGGGGGCTTGTCTCTATCTGAGGTAGAGGGTCATCTCTCTATGTGTGATGTTTTGATGGACTCATCTCTACTTGTGTAGGGTGAACATCTCCTGTTCAGATAGGGGGCTCATTTGGATTGTGGCCCATAGATACTCTAATGTTGCAGCAAAAGACTCAAATGTTCTTCTCTAGTTGTGTTGGGAGGTGGTGATCTTCAATCATTGTGGTATGCAGGACACACTTCTCCAGATTCATTGTGTAGGCTCTTCTTTCATTTTGGTGCATGGTCAACACACTAGTTGTAGCCAAAGCCACTCTCTTCTTGCACTGTACTGGGGGTTTCTATCTAGTTGTGGTGTGATGGCTCTTTCAAGTTGTTGCAGTCGTTATTGTAGGAACAACAATGCTAAAACTTGTGATAAACACCTTGTGCCAAAAGAAGAAACGACCCCCATGCAGAGTCCCCCACCACAACTTAAGAGGGGGGACCACTGCAACTCAAGAGGAGCACTGAGTGCACTGCCACAGCTCAAGGGGAGGACTCAGCTGCTACTCGAGAGAAGCCACCTGCCACAATAAGAGATGATTCCCCAGACATCATACCTAGAGAGGAATCACATTGTGAGAAATATAGATGAACCTCCCCACCACCACAAGAAAGGAGGGCCCTACACATTGCAATAACAGTGGACTTCCCTCGGATATAGCAACTAAAGAGCCCCTCACCATAACTAGAAGGGAGCACACACACCACAACTACAGGGAAGCCCGCCAGCACACCACAACTAGAAAGTAGAGGCAACACTGCAGCAAGAATTAATCCCCCACCACAACTAGAGAGGAGCCCCCAGTGATACTCCAAAGGAGCTCACCAGCACATTGCAACTAGAAAGAAAACTGCATGTAACAGGTAGAGAGGAGTCCTCAACCACAACCAGAGAGGACCCCCACTGAAACTCGAGAGGAAACCCCTGCTTCATCTCGACAGGATTTGCTGCCTCCTTCTAGAGGAGCCCTGAACCCCCACAGCAATTTGATATGTGCTTCCTGAGACAGAGAGGAGCCCACCACCGCAAGTACAGCGATACCCCCACCATAACTCGAGAGTCCTTTGGACACCTCAACTAGCTTGGAGTCCCCTGACACAACAAGAAAGTAGCACCCCACCAAAACTAGAGAGGAGCCCACACATCACAACTAGAGAGAAGCCCCTCATAAAAGGACAGGAGCCCATGGAAATCAACTTAGAGTGGAGCCCGCTGACACAACAATAGACAAGGCTCCTGCCACAACTCCAGAGGAGCCTGCATTCCTCATGTGGAGAGGAGCCCCATACACACCACAACTATTGAGGAAAAGCCCCATCCAAAGCAACTGGAGAGGAGCTCCCTCACCACAACTAGGGAGTTGAGCACCTGTCACAACTAGAGAGCATCACCCCACCATAATTAATGAGGAACCCCTAACACTGAAAGTAGAGAAGACCCCCTCACCATGGAGCCCCCCCACATGAAAAACGTGAGAGGAGGCATTACTGAACTCAAGAGGAGGCCCAAGTACCCTGTGGCAACTGCAGAGAAGTCCTCCAAAGCAACTCGAGAGAAGCCACCATCCACAATGAGAGAGGAGCCCTCTGGACATCACACCTAGAGAGGAGCCCATCCACAGCAAATAGAGACAAGCCCCACACCACAGCAATAGAGGTGATCCCCTTCACATCGCAATGAGAGATGTATTACCTCAGACATCACAACTAAAGAAGAGCAACTGACCACAACTAGAGAGGAGCCTGCATACTGCAACTAGAAAGAGCCCCCCATTATACAGCCATAGAGGAGTCCACCACCACACATAGAGAGGAGCTGCCCACTGAAACTTAAGAGGAGCTCACCAGCACACCACAACTAGAAAGGAGGCACCACACCATAGTTAGAGAGGAGTCCCTCACCACAATTACAGATGAGCCCCCCACCGAAACTTAAGAGGTGCCCCATGCAGCAATTTGAGAGATGCCTCCTGCTACAATTAGAGAGGAGCCTCAGCCACAAGTTGTGATCCCCTTGAACCCTGAAACTACTTAGATACCCCTGTCACAACTAGAAAGGAGCACCCCTCCACAATTAGAGAGGAGCCCTCACACTGAAAGGTTGTTGCAGAACCACAGAAGATGCCAGGATTCTTGACCTCCAAAGGAAAAGAATTCAATCTGGAGCCAGAGGCTTGATCACTCAGAACTTTTGTGTAATAGAGTTTTATTAAAGTATAAAAGGGATAGGGAAAGCTTCTTACATAGACATCAGAAGAGGGCAGAAAGAGTACCCCATACACTAGTGTTAGCAACGGTATTATATACTTTTTAAATTACTTATTACAGTGAATCAAAAGAATGTCTGGAGGTTGTAAAGACCTCACTAGACCCACTCCCATAATTTTCATTTTAAGATAACAGGATTAGTCAGAAGGTTTTTTTCCAGAGACTGTCCTCAAGCAGGATACATTATTGTTATACAATCCTAAGGATTGTAGAGAGAGAGAGAGAGAAACAACAACAACAATAACAACATTTGTCCTTTTTTCCTCCTTGAGAATTCCAGACCCCTCACTCCATGGGGACCCCTGGACTTCTTATCAACCTGCCTAGGAATTGATTCTCTCCACACTACAACCAGAGAAAAGGCCCCCACAACTAGAGAGGAGCTCTGGCTCGGATCATAATAAGAGAGGTGTCCTATAACTCAACTAGAGAGGAGATCCCCACTGCAACTAGACATTGGCCCCACTGAACATCGCCACTAGAGAGGAACAAACCTGCATAGCACAATTAAACACAAGAACCCTGCCATGAGTAGAGAGGAGCCCAATATGCCACAACTAAAGAGCACACCCCCTTCCACAACTAGAGAGTATCCTTCACATCTCAACTGGAGAAACCGCCCTTTCACATCACAAGAAGAGAGGAGTCACACCCACCACAATTCCAGAGGAGACATCTACCTCAACAAGACAGGAACCTTCGTTCCACGACTGAAGAGGAGCCAACCCTGGCACAACTAGAGAGTAGTTTGCAAACCAAAACTAGAGACCAGCTTGCACACCACAACCAGAGAGAATCGAAACCACCACAGCTACAGAGTTGACCCCGACTACAATGATAGAGAAGTCCCAAAACTAGTGAGCAGCCACCCACACATTACAAGACAGGAGCAACCCTGTACATCCCTGCTAGAGTTGAGTCGCCCTAAGACAATTCGAGAGGAGGCCTGACTACAACTTGGGAGGAACAATGAGTAGCCTCCTCAACTCGAGAGGAACACCAAGTTCCCTGCCATGGCTGAGTGGAAGCCTGAGTCCCGAGCTGCAACTTGAGACAAACCCTGAGTACCCAGCGCAACTCAAGAGGAGCTCTGAGTCATCAGCTGCAACTCGAGAGGAACCCCAAGTTTCAAACCACAACTCAAGAGGAACCCTGAGTTCCCAGCCACAAATTGAGTGGAGCCCCATTTCACCTGTTTCAACTAGAGAGGAAACCTGAGTTTCCCGTCGCAACTCAAGATGAACCCCAAACCCCCTGATGCAACTTGAGAAGATTCCAGAGACCCCCACTGCAACTCAAGAGAAACCATGATAATCTGCCTCAGTTTAAGAAGAGCCCTATTCTGCATCACGAGGCGAGCCCCCAGCAACAAAAACAGAGGCACTGCCCCTTCAGAGCTAGTAAGGATCCTTTCACCACAACTAGAGAGGAACACCCAGGACACCGAACCTAAAAAGGTGTCACTCTGCTGCAAATAGAGATGAGCCCACTGAAGTAAAAAATAAGACCTGAAGTTGACTGTGGCTCAGGTCATGAGCTCCTTATGGAAAAATTCAGGCTTAAATTAAAGAAAGTGGGGAAAACCAGAAGGCCAGATCAGATCAGATCAGATCAGTCACTCAGTCGTGTCCAACTCTTTGCAACCCCATAAATCGCAGCATGCCAGGCCTCCCTGTCCATCACCAACTCCTGGAGTTCACTCAGACTCACGTCCATCGAGTCAGTGATGCCATCCAGCCATCTCATCCTCTGTCGTCCCCTTCTCTTCCTGCCCCCAATCCCTCCCAGCATCAGAGTCTTTCCCAATGAGTCAACTCTTCAATGAGGTGGCCAAAGTACTGGAGTTTCAGCTTTAGTAGCATTCTTTCCAAAGAAATCCAAGGCTGATCTCATTCAGAATGGACTGGTTGGATCTCCTTGCAGTCCAAGGGACTCAAAAGAGTCTTCTCCAACACCACAGTTCAAAAGCATCAATTCTTCGGTGCTCAGCCTTGTTCACAGTCCAACTCTCACATCCATACATGACCACAGGAAAAACCATAGCCTTGACTAGACGAACCTTTGTTGGCAAAGTAATGTCTCTGCTTTTGAACATGCTATCTAGGTTGGTCATAACTTTCCTTCCAAGGAGTAAGCGTCTTTTAATTTCATGGCTGCAGTCACCATCTGTAGTGATTTTGGAGCCCAGAAAAATAAAGTCTGACACTGTTTCCACTGTTTCCCCATCTATTTCCCATGAAGTGGTGGGACCGGATGCCATGATCTTCGTTTTCTGAATGTTGAGCTTTAAGCCAACTTTTTCACTCTCCACTTTCACTTTCATCAAGAGGCTTTTTAGTTCCTCTTCACTTTCTGCCATGAGGGTGGTGTAATCTGCATATCTGAGGTTATTGATATTTCTCCCTGCAATCTTGATTCCAGCTTGTGTTTCTTCCAGTCCAGCATTTCTCATGATGTACTCTGCATATAAGTTAAATAAACAGGGTGACAATATACAGCCTTGATGAACTCCTTTTCCTATTTGGAACCAGTCTGTTGTTCCATGTCCACTTCTAACTGTTGCTTCCTGACCTGCATACAAATTTCTCAAGAGGCAGATCAGGCAGTCTGGCATTCCCTTCTCTTGAAGAATTTTCCACAGTTTATTGTGATCCACACAGTCAAAGGCTTTGGAATAGTCAATAAAGCAGAAATAGATATTTTTCTAGAACTCTCTTGCTTTTTCTATGATCCAGTGGATGTTGGCAATTTGATCTCTGTTTCCTCTGCCTTTTATAAAACCAGCAAGATGAGATAAGAAAGCCTTCTTCAGTGATCAATGCAAAGAAATAGAGGAAAACACCAGAATGGGAAAGACTAGGGATCTCTTCAAGAAAATCAGAGATACCAAAGGAACATTTCATGCAAAGATGAGCTCGATAAAGGGCAGAAATGGTATGGACCTAACAAAAGCAGAAGATATTAAGAAGAGATGGAAAGAATACACAGAAGAACTGTCCAAAAAAGATCTTCACAACCCAGATAATCACAATGGTGTGATCACTGACCTAGAGCCAGACATCCTGGAATGTGAAGTCAAGTGGGCCTTAGAAAGCATCACTTGAACAAAGCTAGTGGAGGTGATGGAATTCCAGTTGAGCTATTCCAAATCCTGAAAGATGATGCTCTGAAAGTGCTGCACTCAATATGCCTGCAAATTTGGAAAACTCAGCAGTGGCCAAAGGACTGGAAAAGGTCAGTTTTCATTCCAATCCCAAAGAAAGGCAATGCCAAAGAATGCTCAAACTACCGCACAATTGCACTCTTCTCACACCCTAGTAAAGTAATGCTCAAAATTCTCCAAGCCAGGCTTCAGCAATATGTGAACCATGTACTTCCTGATGTTCAAGGCCAGTCAGGGACAAATTAAATAAAATCTCCTATAATATACTAAGGAAATGGCAAATAGATTCAAGTGTTAGATCTAGTAAACAGAGTTCCTGAAGAGCTATGGAAGAGGTTCATAATACTGTACAGAAGGCAATGAACAAACTATCCCAAAGAAAAAGAACTGCAAGAAGGCATAGTGGTTGTCTGAGACTTTATAAATAGCTAAAGAAAGAAGATAAGCAAAAACCAAGGAGGAAATGGAAAGATATCCCCAACTAAATGCAGAGTTCCAGAGACTATCAAGGGGAGATGAGAAAGTCTTCTTCAATTAAAAATGCAAAGAATTAGAGGAAAATAGCCTAAGGGGAAAGATTGGCGGTCTCTTCAAGAAAACCAGAAATATCAAAGGAACATTTCATCCAAAGATGGGTACAATAAAGGACAGAAATGGTAAAGATCTATAGAAGCAGAAAAGATCAAGAAGAGATGGCAAGAATACGCAGAAGAACTGTACAAAAAACATATTAATGACCTGGAAAACAATGAAAGTGTGGTCACTCACCTAAAGCCAGACATTCTGGAGTGTTAAGTTAAGTGGGCCTTAGGAAGCACTGCTACTAATAAAACTAGTGCAGGTGATGGAATTCCAGCAGAGCTAATTCAAGTCCTAAAAGATTATACTATTGACATGCTTCACTCAATGTGTCAGCAAATTTGAAAAACCCAGCTGTGACCACAGGACTGAAAAAGGTCAATATGCATCCCAATTTCCAAGAAGGGCAGTACTAACGAATGTTCAGACTACTGGACAGTTGCACTCATCTCCCATGATAGTAAGGTTATGCTCAAAATCCTTCAAGTTAGTCTTCAGCATTACATGAACTGGGAACTTCCAGATGTTCGAGCTGGGTTTAGAAAAGACAAAAGAACCAGAGATCAAATTGCCAACATTTGTTGGAACATTGAGAAAACAAAGGATCTCCAGAAAAAAACATCCACCTCTGTTTCATTGACTATGCTAAAGCCTTTGACTATGTTGATCATAAAACACTGTGGAAAATTCTTGAAGAGTTGGGAATACCAGACAGATCTTACCTGTCTCCTGAGAAATCTGTATTCAGGTCAAGAAGCAAAAGTTAGAATATTATATGAAACAACTGACTGGTTCAAAATTGAGAAAGGAGTACTACAAGGCTGTTTATTGTCACCCTGTTTATTTAACTTATACGCGGAGCACATCATGTGAAATGTCAGGCTGGATGAGATACAAGCTAGAGTCAAGATTTCTGGGAGAAATATTAACAGCCTCAGATATGAAGATGATACCACTCTAATGGCAGAAAGCAAAGAGGAAGTAAAGAGCCTCTTGATGAGGGTGAAAGAAGAGAGTAAAAAGTTAGCTCAAAACTCAGTATTAAAAAAAAAAAAAAAAACACTAAGATCTTGGCATCAGGTCCCATCACTTCATGGCAAATAGAAGGGGAAGAGGTGGAAGTGGTGAGATATTTCCTCTTCTTGGGTTTTAAAATCACTGTGGATGGCTACTGCAGCTATGAAATTAGAAGACAACTGCTTCTTGGCAGGAAAGCTATGACAAACCTAGACGTGTATTAAAAAGCAAAGACATCATTTTGCCTACAAAATTCCATTTGTTCAAGTCTATGGTCTTTCCAGTAGTCATGTATGGATGTGAGAGTTGGACCATAAAGAAGGCAAAATGCTGAAAAATTGATGCTTTTGAAGTATGGTACTGGAGAATACTCATGTGAACCCCTTGGACAGGAGATCAAAGCAGTCAATCTTAAAGGAAATCAATCCTGAATATTCATTAGAAGGACTTATGCTGAAGCTGAAACTTCAATACTTTTTCCACCTGATGCAAAGAGCTGACTCATTGGAAAAGACCCTGATTCTGGGAAAGACTGAAGTCAGAAGGAGAAGAGGGAGATAGAGGATGAGATGGTTGGATAGCATCACTAATTCAATGGACATGAACTTGCACAAACTCCAGGAGATAGTGAGCGACAAGGATGCCCAGTGTGCTGCAGTCCATAGGGTCTCAGAGTTGGATGCTACTTGGCAATTGAACAACAACATGGTAGTTCTATTTTTCTTAAAACCTCCATAGCTTTTTCCTCACTGGCTGTACCAATTTACACTCTCACCAATAGTATATAAGAGTTCCCTTTTCTCTATTGGTGGCTCAGATGTTAAAGAGTCCACGTGCAATGCAGAAGACCCATGTTCGATCTCTGGATTGGGGATATCCCCTGGAGAAGGCAATGGCCACCCACTCCAGTATTCTTACCTGGGAAATCTCATGGACAGAGGAGCCTGGTGGACTACTATCCATGGGGTCACAAAAGAGTAGGACACGAAGGAGTGCCTAACACTTTCACTTTTTCACTTTTCTCTACATCCTCACCAACATTTGTTCTTTTTGATGACAGCCATTCTGACAGGTGTTGAGAAGACTCTTGAGAGTCCCTTGGACTGCAAGGAGATCAAACCCGTCAATTCTAAAGGAAATCAACGCTAAATATTTATTGGAAGGACTGATGCTGAAGCTGAAGTTCCAAAACTTTGGCTGCTTGATGTGAAAAACTGACTCATTGAAACAGACCCTGATGCTTGAAAAGATTGAGGGCAGGAGGAGAAGGGGACGACACAGGATGAGATGGTTGGATGGCATCATCTACTCCATCGACATGAGTTTGAGCAAGCTCCAGGAGTTGGGGATGGACAGGGAAGCCTGGGATGCTGCAGTCCTTGGGGTTGCAAATAGTTGGACACTACTGTGTGACTGAACTGAACCAAACTGATTCTGACAGCTGTGAGGTGAAATCTCATTGTGGTTTTGATTTGAACTTCTCTGATGATTAACAATGTTGAGCATCTTTTTATGTGCCTGTTGGCCATCTGTATGGAAAAATACCTATTCAAAGATAGATTTGGGAAGACATCTATTCAAAACTCCCATTTTAAAAAATCAGTTTTTTAAATTTCTATGAACTTTAATATAAATGTATATTAATCCATTATCAGTCATATCATTTGTAAATGTTTTCTTCCATTCAGTAGGTTCTCTTTTCACTTTATTAGTGGTTTCCTTTGATGTGCAAAAGCTTTCAAGCCCCATTTTTAAAATTGGAGACTACTTGCTTTATAATGTTGTGCTAGATTCTGCTGTGCAGCAAAGTGAATATGTATATAAATATTTCCTCCCTCTTGGATCTCCCTCCTACCCCACCCTCTCTCCCACCCAACTGGGTCACCTCAGAGTACTGAACTGAACTCCCTGTATTATACAGTATGTTCCTACTAGCTGTCTATTTAACACATGGTAGTGTCTATATGTCAGTCCCACTTCATCCCACTTCCCTTCTCCTCCCATGTCCACATGCCCATTCTCTGTGTCAGTGCCTATTCTTGCTCTGCATACAGAGTACAGGAAATCAGAAAGATAAAATCAATATTGTATATTAATGCATGTATATGAAATCTTCAAAATGATACAGATGAGCCCATTTTTATTTTTAATGTGTTTTAATTTGTTTTTTTTTTAATTTGTTTTATTTGCTCTAAGAGAGATTGAAACTATATTTTCAAACTATATCAAAGAGTACTTTTGCTTATGTTTTCTTCTAGAAGTTTTATGATTTCCAGCTTTACATTTATCCCTTTGATTCATTTAGAGTTTATTTTTGTATATGGATAAAGAATGGACTAATTTCATTTGATTGTGTGCAGCAGTCCATTTTTTTTTTCAGCACCACTTACTGAAGAGACTATTCCTCTTTGATTTTCTTGCCTCCTTTGTCATAGATTAATTGACTATAGTGTTTAGGCTTATTTCTGGGCTCTCTATTCTGTTCCATTGCTCAGTATGTCTGTTTCTGTACCTGTACCATATTGCTTTGATTACTGCAGTTTTGAATAGAAGCCCAAGAATACTGGAGTGGGTAGCTTATCCCTTCTCCAGAGAATCTTCCTGGTCAAGGAATTGAACCGGGTTCTCCTGGATTGCAGGCAGATTCCTTACAAACTGAGTTATCAGGGAAGCCCTATCTGAAAGCAAGGAGTGTTATTTATCCAGTTATTTTCTCTCTAGAGATTGTTTTGGCCATTTGAGGTGTTCTGTGCTTCCACACAAACTTTAAAATTATTTGTTCTCATTTAATGAAAGATGCCACAAGAATTTTGATAGGGATTGCCTTGAATCTGTAGATTACCTTGGATAGTATAGTCATTTTAACAATACTGTCTCAATCCATTAACTAGTGTCTTTTAGTTTTCTGAGTACAGGTATTTTACCTCCTTAGGTAAATTTATTCCTAGATGTTTCATTTTTATTTTTTGATGTGCTTGTAAAGGCATTGTTTCCTTAATTTTTCATTCTGATAGTTCATCGATAATTTATAGATTTCTATAGATTAATTTTGTATCTTGCAAATTTACCAAATTCAATGACAAGCTCTGGTAGTTTTCTGGTGGCATCTTTAGGATTTTCTATATATAGTATCATGTCATCTGGAAATGGTGATAGTTTCACATCTTCCTTTCCAATTTATGCTATTTTTATTTCTTTTTCTTATCTGATGCTGTCACTAGGAATTCCAATGCTGTGTTGAACAAAACTGGTGAGCAGTGGGCATGCATGTCTTATTTCTGACTTTAGATAAAATGTTTTCAGTTTTCTATCATTGAGATTTTAGCTGTGAGCTTACATATGGTCTTTATTATGTTGAGCTTCTTCTATATCCTCTTTCTGGAGAATTTTTGTCATAAATGGATGTTAAATTTGTCAAAAGCTTTCTTTGCATCTATTGAGATTTTCATATGATTTATTCTTCAGTTTGCTAATGTGATGTATCACATTGATTAATTTGTAAATACTTATCTATTCTTGAATCCTTGGGATAAATCCCACTTGATCATAATGTATGATCCCTTTGATGTATTGCTGAATTCAGTTTGCTATATTTTGTTGAGGATGTTAGCATGTATGTTAATCAGATACTGACTTCTCATTTTCTTTTATTGTGAATTTTTTTTTTCTGGTTTTTGTATTAGAATGACACAGGTTTCATAGAATGAGTTCAGGAGCATTCCTTCCTCTGTGATTTTTGGGGGTAATTTGAGAAGGATAGGTGCTAAGTCTTCTCTAAAAGTTTGATAGAATTTACCTGTGAAACCATCTGGTCCTGTGCTTTTGATTGTTGAGAATTTTTAAAATTATAGCTCAAGTATAGACTTATACTGGTGATAAGTCTGTTAATAGTTTATATTTCTTCCTTCAGCCTTGGGAAATTGTACATTTGTAAGAATTTGTCAATTTCTTCTTTTACTGGCATATAGTTGATTTTAGTAATCACTTAACGATCTTCGTATTTCTTTGATGTTGTTTGTAACTTCTTTTTCAGTTCTGATTTTATTTATTTACACCCTTCTTGAGGTCTTTAATGGACTGGAACCTGGTGGTCCAGAGTCGACAATAAGAAAGTAAAAGAGAGAGAGAAAGGCTGATATTCCTTGGTTTACTCAGAAAACCAATGAAGCCCTTTGACACAGGGCTTGCACTGCTACACGTAGGCATCAGGTGCCCTCTCGAGGGTCTTAGAAGCCCAGGCAAGAAAGTGAGCTCAGTGGGCTTCTGCGCTCCAAAGAATTAGTCTGAGAGAGAGAGAGAGAAAGAAAGACACGGGGACCAAGCTCTGATGGAGCAAAGGTGTATTATTCAACATAGTGCAGGTATATATCTATATCTATATCTATCGATCTATATCTATATATATATGTATATATATATATAGCTACCTTGTAAGACTATATATATACCTTGTAAGACTATATATATATAGTCTTACAAGGTAGCTATTTTCAGCAAAGATAAAAATCAAAAGTCCAGACTTACAAATTATCAAGGAAACATAAGGCCATCCATATCAAATGGAGGGTTGTAAATAATCATTTTTACCTTATGGTTCATAAAAAGGAAGAGGGTCGTAAATAGTTACTTATCACCACATGGAAAAACTAAGAAATGGATTTATTCTTCAGCCTCTGGGAATGGTTTGCTACTCTACTTAATTCCTGAATATTCAGGAATTAATAAGGGATAGAGGGTTCATGACAGATCCAAAACAGCACAGAGGAAGCCTCCTGTTAAATGCTTCCTGACACACCCTTACCTCTTTTTGTTGTTGAGTCAGGCTAAATGTTTATCATTTCTGTTCATCTATCCAAATAATTAGCTCTTATTTTTATTGATGTCCTCTAACTTTTTAGTTTCTATTTAACTTATTTATGTTCTGATCCTTATCATTTCTTTCCTTCTACTAACTTTGGGTTTTATTTGTTTGTTTCCAGTTTCTTTAGGAGTAAATTTAGATGTTTATTTGAAATTTTTGTTTCCTGAGATAAGCTTGTACCATTATAAACTTCCTTCTTAGAACTGCTTTTTCTGCATCTCACAGATTTTGGACCTTTGCATTTTTGTTTTCATTTGTCTTCAGAATTTTTTTTTTATTTCCTTTTTTCAACTTTTTTAACCAATGCATTGCTTGTTTAGAAGTATATTGTTTAGCTTCCACATGCTTGTGATTTTTTTGCAGTTCTTTCCTTATAGTTAATTTTTACTCATATGGTTGTGGTTGTAAAGGATGCTTGATATGATTTCAATTTTCTTAAATTTACTGAGATTCATTTTGTGGCCTAGCATGTTATCTCAGCTGGAAAATATTTCATGTGCTGTTGGAAAGAGTGTGTATTTAGTTGTTTTGGGAATGGAATTCTCTCTATATATCTAATAAGTTTAACTGACTTAATGTATTACTTAAGGTCAGTGTTTCCATATTGATTTTCTGTCTGGATGATATATCTATTGATGTAAGTTGGGTGTTAAATTCTCCTGCAATTATTGTATTACTGTTAATTTCTACCTTTATGTCTGCAAATTAATATTTGCTTTATATTTAGGTGCTCCTGTGTTGGGAGCATATAAATGAACTACTTTTATATCTTCTTTTTGGATTGATTCCTTGATATCCTTCTTAGTCTCTGTTACAAGGTCTATTTGGAGGGAGTTTCAGGATGGCAAAGGAGTAAGAGAATATGGAATATATCTCTCTCCATGGATGCATCAGGAATACATCTACAGATGCAACAATTCTCACAGAACACTGGCTGAACACTAGCAGGAAATCTTGGTCACTGGAAAGGAATATAAAGATCCCAGCATAAATGGGTAGGATGAAACATAGAAGGGAGAAGCAGGAGGAAAGGAAGCAGGACATGATCTGGACCCCTGGGATGAGGAAATAAAATAGGGCAGAGATCCCCACACCTAGGGAAGCCCCTTCATTGATAGGGGAATTTGTTGGTACAGAAGGGAAGCATTTGCAGCTATCAGAGGAGGGTGAAGTGGCTGATCTGAGACAGATAGAACAGAGTGATAGCTGCACAAATCCAATGGCCCTACATGCCCATACTGGGATGGTGTTCACGGGTTCATATGGGGGCTGGGACGTGGAGTGTGGAGATTAGAGAGAAAATTCACAGTGAGGACTGCTGTTGGCTTTGGGGAGATAGCCTGAGAGGATGGGAGGGAAGAAATCCCAAATAGGGAATGTATATGGAGCAAAACCAGACTGCCAAGGAAGCAGAGTGCCACTGTTTAGTCACTCAGTTGGTGGAGCCACCACTGTAGCCTCTCTTTCCTCACAAACCAGTGCCCACCACTGATCAATAGAAAAAGCCTAGCCAGGACATGCCCTTGCATACCTGCCACCAGGTGCTAGAAAAAGCACAGCCAGTGCTGGCCCTTTTTTTGCCTGCCCCTGGGCCCTAGAAGAGGCTCCCAATAGCCGTATCTCTTGGGATTATGTCTGCCAGCTTCACTGTGCACCTGGCACTGCTGGGGTTCCCAACAGTTTAACTCTGGCAGCAGTGGACTTTTAGAGGAAGCACAACTAGGAGTTAGACCAAATCAGAGTCTGAACTGTCCCCACAGTGACCACAGCAAGTCGGAAGACCAGTCTAGAGGTACTAGAGGGCTCCCTTGGGAGGTGGAGATTGGCTGTGGCTCATTAAGGAGGCAAGGATACTGACAGCTGAGACTCAAAGAAAACATTATTGTTACAACTATTTTGCTGTGTATCCATTCTTTATGTTGTTGGTTCTTTTTTTTTTTTTTTCTTCTATGTCATTGCTGTTGTTTTTATTATTTAGCCTTTGAGGATTTTTTTTTTTAATATTTAAAAATGTTTTTATACTTTTCTGTTGTTTTGTGGGTTTTGTTTGCTTCTTTTGTGTTTTAATTTATTTTTGAAGTGGAGGATAATTACTTTACAATGTTGCATTGGTTTCTGCTGTAAAATGTAAATCAGCCATAATCATATATATGTGCCCTCCCTCTTGAGCTGCCTTCCTACCTCATATCCCATCCCTCTAGGTCATCACAGAGCACCAGGCTGAGCTCCTTGGGTTTACAGCTGTTCCCACTAGCTATCTATTTTACACATGATAGTGTATATATGCCAATATTACTTTATCAATTCTTCCTACCCTTTCTTTTCCCTACTGTGTCCGCAAATCTGTTCTCTACATCTGTGTCTTCAGTCTTTCCCTGCAAATAGGTCCATCAGCACTATTTTTTTTTCCAAATTACATACATATGCATTAATATAGGATATTCATTTTCCTGACTTCCCTCTGTAACGCAGGCTCTAGGTTCATCCACCTCACTACAATGGATTCAAATTCATTCTATGGTTGAG
Source organism: Bubalus bubalis (assembly GCF_019923935.1). Lineage (NCBI taxonomy): Eukaryota > Metazoa > Chordata > Mammalia > Artiodactyla > Bovidae > Bubalus > Bubalus bubalis. The sequence goes on along the minus strand of NC_059159.1, from coordinate 62,522,372 downwards.
TAATATCCCATTGTGTATGTGTACCACATTGTCTTTATCCATTCATATGTCAATGAATATTTAGGTTGATTCCATGTCCTGGATATTGCAAATATGTGCTGCTATGAACATTGGGGCACATGTGTCTTTTTGAATTGTGATTTTCTCAGGTTATATCCCCCCTGGAGGAAAAAATGGCAATCTACTCCAGTATTCTTTCCAGAATAATCCCATGGACAGAGAAGCCTGGTGGACTACAGTCTTTGGGGTCACAAAAAGTTGGAAACAACTGAGCACTCATGCAGAGTATGTGCTCAGTAGTAGGACTGCTGAGTCATAGGGTAGTTTTATTCTTAATTTCTTAAGGACTCTCCATACTGTTCTCCATAGTGACTGTATCAATTTATACTCCCACCAACAGAGCAGGAGGGTTCCCTTTTTGCCACATCCTCTCAACCAGCTATTGCTTGTAGATTTTTTTGGTGATGGCCATTCTGATTGGTGTGAGGTAATATATCACTGTAGTTTTGATGTGCATTTCTCTAATAACGAGCAGTGTTGAGTTTCCTTTCATGTGGCCATCTGTATGTCTGCTTTGAAAAAAAATGCCTGTTTACTTCTTCTACTCATTTTTTGATTTTTTTTATTTTTATTATGAGTTGTATGAGCTGCATATATATTTTGGAAATGAATCCTTTGTCAATTGCTTCACTTGCATTTTTTTTTTCCCCATTCTGTATGCTGTGTGCTTAGTCATTCACATGTCTGAGTCTTTGTGACCCCATGGACTGTAGCCCACCAGGCTCCTCTGTCCATGGGGATTCTCCAGGCAAGAATACTAGGGTGGGTTGCCATCCCCTCCTTCAGGGGATCTTCCCAACCTGGAGATCCAACCCAAATCTCTCGCATTACAAGTGGATTCTTTACTGTCTGAACCACAAGGAAAGTCGATTCTGAAAGTTCTCTTTTCATCTTGTCTTAGTTTCCTTTGCTGTGCAAAAGCTTTTAAGTTTCATTAGTTCCCATTTGTTTATTTTTGTTTTATTTCCATCATTCTAGAAGGTGTGTCATAGAGGATCTTGCTGTGATTTATGCCATCAAAGTGTGTACTGCCTATGTTTTACTCTGAAAGCTTTATGTTTTCTGGCCTTACATTTAATTATTTAATCCATTTTGAGTTTATTTTTGTGAATGGCATTAGAAGTATGCTCATTTCATTCTTTTACACATAGCTGTCCAGTTTTCCGAGCACTTCTTAGTGAAGAAGCTGTCTCTTCTCTCCATTGTATATTCTTCCTTCTTTTATAAAAAAAAAAAAAAGGTGTTCATAGATGCATAAGATTATCTCTGGGCTTTCTATTTCATTCCATTTGTCTATATTTCTCTTTTTTGAAAGTTCTATACTGTCTTGATGACTTAGCTTTGTATTATGGTCTGAAGTCAGGAAGGCAGATTTCTCCAGCACTGTTTTCCCTTTCTCAAGCCTGCTTTGGTTATTCCGGGTTAGAGGGACTGGTTCCTGTGTTCTGGTGAGTAGAACTGGATACTGCCTCCTTGAAAGGCAGTGCTGCATCCAGTGGTATGCTTTGGAGTATATGTGAGTGTGGTGTGGCTTTGGGCAGCCTGTCTGCTAATGGGTAGAGTTCTGTTCCTATTCTGCTATTTGTTTGTCATGAAGTGCCTGACACTGGAGCTTGCGGGCCTTTGGGTGGGGCTACGTGTTAGTGTTGAGATGAAAGAAGTTGGAAAATCCATCATTGATTAATAACCCATGGCTTTAGGAGTTCTTTGGTGGTCTAACCTCCTGGACTAATCTTTTCCACTTTGGTACCTCAGATCTGACCACTGACTGGAGTACCAAGACTCCATTAGCCACATGGCATAGAATAGAAAGCGAAATAACACAATAGATTAAAAAAGTATGAAACAAACATACAAACAAAAAAGAATGAACAGAGAAAACCCCAAGACAAATCATAAAAGCAAGGTTAAACAGACAAGAGTACACAAAGAAACTCAAATACATTCACAGAAAGAAAAGAAAGGAAGTAAAATAATAATATAAAAAATAAAATAATAATAATAAAAAGAGGAGCCAAGAAAAGAGAGCAATCAAATCAATAAACAAATCCATAAAATGAAAACACACACTGAAAAGTTGACTGCCAAAAATTAAAAAAAATTGGAATAAAAGGCAATATAATGAAAAAGTACTGTAGAAATAACAATAATATAAAATACATTTATTTAATATTAAAAATATTAATAAAAAATTTGGAAAGAGAAATGGTAAATAACAATAAAAATTAAAGTAACAATAAAAAACAGAACAAAACAAAAAATTATATATATATAGTACTTTTTCTTTTTTGTTTTGTTCTATTTGTTTTTTATTGTTACTTTAATTTTTATTTTTATTTACCATTTCTCTTTCCAAATTTGTTTAATATTTTTAATATTAAATAAATGTATTTTATATTATTGTTATTTCTACAGTACTTTTTCATTATATTGCATTTTATTCCTTTTTTTTTTTTTATTTTTGGCCAGTCAACTTTTCAGTGTGTGTTTTCATTTTATATTGAAAAGCAGAGACATTACTTTGCCAACAAAGGTCCATCTAGTCAAGGCTATGGTTTTTCCTATGGTTTTTCCAGTGGTCATGTATGGATGTGACAGTTGGACTGTGAAGAAAGCTGAGCACCAAAGACTTGATGCCTTTAAACTGTGGTGTTGGAGAAGACTCTTGAGAGTCCCTTGGACTGCAAGGAGATCCAACCAGTCCATTCTGAAGATCAGCCCTGGGATTTCTTTGGAAGGAATGACGCTAAAGCTGAAAGTCCAGTACTCTGGCCACCTCATGTGAAGAGTTGACTCATTGGAAAAGACTCTGATGCTGGGAGGGATTGGTGGCAGGAGGAGAAGGGGACGACAGAGGATGAGATGGCTGGTTAACATCACTGACTCGATGGATGTGAGTCTGAGTGAACTCCAGGAGTTGGTGATGGACAGAGAGGCCTGGCATGCTGCAATTCATGGGATTGCAAAGAATCAGACATGACTGAGTGACTGAACTGAACTGAACTGAAATACATATACATATATATATATATATATATATATATATATATATATACACACACACACACATACATACACACACACACCCAATTGAATGCAGAGTTCCAAAACTTATCAAAAAGAGATAAGAAAGCCTTCTTAAGTGAATAGTGTAGAGAAATAGAGGAAAACAATACAATGGGAAAGACTTGTGATCTCTTCAAGAAAATTAGAGATACTAAAGGAATATTTTCCTGCAAAGATGGGTACAATAAAGGACAGAAATGGTAAGAACCTGAGAAAAGTAGAAACGATTAAGAAGAGGTGGCAAGAATACATAGGATAATTGTACAAAAAAGTCTGAATGACCATTATAAGCATGATGCCATGGTCATTCACCTAGAGCCAGACATCCTGAAATGTAAAGTCAAGTGGGCCTTAGGAAGCATGACTATGAATAAAGCTAGTGGAGTTGATAGAATCCCAGCTGAGCTACTTCAAATCCTAAAAGATGAATTTGGAAAACTCAGCAGTGGAGACAGGACTGGAAAAACGTCTCTTTTTATTCCAATCCCAAAGAAGGGAAGTGCCAAAGTGTGCTCAAACTACCAGACAATGATGCTCATTCCACATGCTAGCATGACTATCCTCAAAATTATTTAAGCTAGGCTTCAGAAGTACATGAACAGAGACCTTCCAGATGTACAAGCTAGATTCAGAAAAGGCAAAGGGGACAGAGATCAAATTACCAACATCCATTGGATTACAGAAAAAGCAAAAGAGTTCCAGAAAAAACATCTTCTTCTGATTCACTGACCACACTAAAATCTTTGACTATGTGGATCACAGCAACCTGTGAAAAAGTCTTAAAGAGTTGGGAGTACCAGACCACCTTACCTGCCTCCTGGGAAACCAGTATTCAGGTCAAGAAGCAACAGTTAGAACCACACATTGGAAAATGAATTGGTTCAAAATTGGGAAAGGTGTACATCAAGGTTGTATATTGTCACCCTGCTTATTTAACTTATATGCAGAGTACATCATGAAAAATGCCAGGCTGGATGAATCACAAGCTAGAATCAAGATTTCCAGGAGAAATCAGATATACAGGTAATACCACACTAATGGGAGAAAGTGAAGAGGAACTAAAGAGCCTCTTGATAGAGGTGAAAGAGGAGAGTGAAAAAGTTTCCTTAAAACTCAACATTCAATACAGGAAGATCAAGGCATCCAGTGCCATCACTTCATGGAAAATAGATGTGGAAAAAATGATAACAAGAATCTGCCTGCAGTGTGAGAGACCTGGATTCGATCTCTGGGTTGGGAAGATCCCCTGGAGAAGGGAACGGCTATCCATTCCAGTATTCTGGCCTATCCAGAATATAGTCCATGAGGTCACAGAGAGTCAGACACGACTGAGTGGCTTTCCCTTTCAACAGACTTTATTTTATTGGGCTTTAAAATCACTGCAGGTGGTGACTGCTGCCATGAAATTAAAAGACACTTGCTTTTTGGAGGAAAAACTATGACAAACCTGTAGTTTTTGTTCACTCACTCAGACATGTCTGACTGTTTGAAACCCCATGGACTTCAGCATGCTAGGCTTCCATGTCTTTCACCATCTTCTGGAGTTTATTCAAACTCATGTCCATTGAATCAGTGATGCCATCCAACCATCTCGTCCTCTGTCTTCCCCTTCTCTTGTCTTCAATCTTTCTTAATGAGAGAGTTAACTTAGGCAGGTTGATAAGGAGTCCAAGCCTAAGGCCCCTTTAAGTAAACATTCTTTCACATTTTTTGCCTTAGACAATAGGCTTCATAGGCAGTAGTATCTCTTGTTCAAGGACATAAGGACATACTGGTTTTGTTTTGCTGTGTTTTGTTTTGAGCTTTGGATGTATCGTATGGGAGAAGTATTGGAGCATCAGCATCAGTCCTTCCAATGAATATCCAGGGTTAATTTCCTTTAGAATTGATTGATTTGATCTCCTTGCTGTCCAAGGGTCTCTTAAGAGTCTTCTCGAGCACCAGTTTGAAAGTATCAATTCTTCGGTGTTCAGTCTTCTTTATGGTCCAACTCTTACATCCATACATGACTACTGGAAAAACCATAGCCTTGACTAGACAGACCTTTGTTGGTGAAATAATGTCTCTGATTTTTAATATGTTGTCTAAGTTGGTCATAACTTTGCTTCCAGGGAGTAAGCATCTTTTAATTTCATGGCTGCAGTCACCATCTGCAGTGATTTTTGGAGCCCAAGAAAATAAAGTCTACCACTGTTTCCCCATCTATTTCCCATGAAGTGATGGGACCAGATGCTGTGATCTTAGTTTTCTGAATCTTGAGCTTTAAGCCAACATTTTAACTCCTTTTTCACTTTCATCAAGAAGCTCTTTAGTTCTTTGGTTTCTGCCCTAAGGGTGGTGTCATCTGCATATCTGAATTTATTCATATTTCTCCTAGCAATCTTGATTCCAGCTTGTGCTTCATCCAGCCCAAGGTTTCTCATGATGTACTTTGCATATAAGTTAAATAAGCAGGGTGACAATATACAGACTTGACGTACCCCTTTCCCTATTTGGAACCAGTCTGCTGTTCCATGTCCAGTTCTAACTGTTGCTTCCTGGTCCGCATACATATTTCTCAAGAGGCAGGTCAGTTGGTCTGGTCTTCCCATCTCTTTAAGAAATTTCCAGTTTGTGGTGATCCACACAGTCAAAGGCTTTGGCATAGTCAAGAAAGCAGAAATAGATGTTTTTTTTTCTGAAATTCTCTTGCTTTTTTGATGATCCAGCAGATGTTGGCAATTTGATCTCTGGTTCTTCTGGCTTTCCTAAAACCAGCTTGAACATATGAAAGTTCATGGTTCATGTACTTTTGAAGCCTGGCTTGGAGAATGTTGAGGGTTACTTTACTAGCGTGTAAGATGAGTGCAATCGTGCAGCAGTTTGAGCATTATTTGGCATTGCCTTTCTTTGGGATTGGAATGAAAACTAACATTTTCCAGTCCTGTGGACACTGCTGAGTTTTCCAAATTTGCTGTTTTATTGAGTGTAGCACTTTCACAGCATCATCTTTTAGGATTTGGGGTAGCTCAACTGGAATTCCACCACCTCCACTAGCTTTGTTCGTAGTGATGCTTCCCATTTCTGGGTTTGTTATAGCATGTTTCCAAGGAGCAAACTTTTTTTTTTTTTTTAATTTTATGACTACAGTCACTGTCTGCAGTGATTTTGGAGCCAAGAAAATAAAGTATGTCCCTTGATAAATGTATACAGCATATTAAAAAGCAGAGATTAACTTTCTGACAGAGGTCCATACAGTCAAATCTATGGTTTTTCCATTCAGCAGGTATGGAAATGAGAGTTGGACGATAAAGAAGTCTGGGCGCCAAAGAACTGATACTTTTGATTTTTGGTGCTTGAGAAGATTCTTGAGTGTCCCTTGGACTGCAAGATCAATCCAGTAAATTCTAAAGGAAATCAACCCTGAATGTTCATTGGAAGCACTGATGCTGAGGCTGAAGCTCCAATTCTTTGGCCACTTGATGGAAAGAGCTGACTTATTGGAAAAGGCCCTGATGTTGGGAAAGATTGAAGGCAAGCTGAGAAGGGGATGACAGAGGATGAGATGGTTGGATCACACCACTGGTTCAATGGGCATGAGTTTGAGCAAACTCCGGGAGATAGTGAAGGACAAGGAAGCCGGGCATGTTGCATTCTGAGGGATGGTAAATACTGAACATGACTTAGCAACTGAGCGGTGAACACAGAGATAGAGAGAGAAAACAGTAGTATATATAATATTTGCCTGTGGCATCAGTTATCAGTTTTTTCAGCACACAGTGAAGTCTAGTCCATCCACTTTGTCCAGATGAGTTCCAATATTTCTTGGAAGATCTCTGGGCCTGCTGTAGGCACTGTGGGCTTAACTCAGACACAGGTTTGGCCTTACTTCATCTTGTACTTTTTTCCAGAGTTCACAATTGCCCCCAAAGTCCACAACTTTAAGCCATTTGTGATGATTTAAACCCACCTCCTGCTGTAAAAGTGTAAGTTGCTCAGTCATGTCCGACTCTTTGTGACCACATGGCTATACAGTCCATGGAATTATCCAGGCCAGAATACTGGAGTGGATAGCTTTTCCCTTCTCCAGGGGATTTTCCCAATGCAGGAATCAAACTCAGGTCTCCTGCATTGCAGGTGGATGCTTAACCAGCTGAGCCACAAGGGAAACCCAAGAATACTGGAGTGGGTAGCCTATCCCTTCTCCAGTGCATCTTACTGACCCAGGAGTTGAACTGGGATCTCTTGCATTGCAGGTAGATTCTTTACCAATTGTGCTATCAGGGAAGCCTCCTGATGATGTAATAACAAATTCTTTTCCTTTTTTTTTTTTTTTTTGTCACACAACCTCTGGTGCTCAGCTTTGATGTTGTCTTCGCCTCTGTGTGTAGGCTGCCCTCTGGTATCTGTGCCTTGGTCACATAAGAGGGAATAAACGTAGAAGCTGTGGAGAACTAAATTTTTCAATCAGGCTAGGAAAAAGGAGGGACAGAGAAGACATAACTGTGATGGGTGGGATGTGCCTGCACTGGCAGAAGCCAGTGAGAACCTGCTATAGCCTTAGGCAATTCCTGTGCTCTCCCAGGGAAACTGGCCCCTAGTTGTGTGTCTCTAGGCAGTGTCAGACTGCACAGGCTCCTGGAAAGCTGCAGTCAGTGACCTGCACCTGCTCACAGCTTGGCAATACCTACAGAGGTCATCATGTACACCTATGGGATTACAGCCTGCAGCCTCATCTCACCTTCTACCTCTGATACTTACACCAGACTTCGCAATGGCTAGCCAGCCTTTCCATCTCCAAGTCGCAGTCTACAGACTTGTCTCATCCCTTATCTCTGGCACTTCTGAAAGTGGTGTCCTCTGGTCTGTGAGTGTGCAGTTAGAGAGTCCCCATGACAATAACTTTTTGCCTTTCTGACCGTCCCAGGCTTTTTTTTCTGGACTCCCTCAGCTGCCTTGTACTAACCTCTTCAGAATATCTTCCCAGTAGTCAGCCCCTATATTCTGACACTTGAAACTTGAGCCTCAGCCCCCAGCCCCATTCCCCAAGGCAGGTGTTCAGACAAGCATCTCAGGTTGAGAAATGCTGATTAGCACCTATCTCTATTCTGAATTTTCTCTGCTTTGCCTTCCATGCCCCTATTGTTGTCCTTCCCTCTGATGTTTCAAAGTTTCTCTTTCTCCCCACCCATAAGGGTGTTTCTGATTGGTGGAAGCTTTTTCCTCCTTCACAGCTCCCTCCTCAAGGTGCTGCAGGTCCCATCCCAATTCCTTTGTCTCCTTTTTTCCTTATTTATTTTGTCCTACCCCATTACATGAAGACTGCTGCTTCTGCTAAGTCGCTTCAGTCGTGTCCAACTCTGTGCGACCCATAGACAGAAGCCCACCAGATTCCCCTGTCCCTGGGATTCTCCAGGCAAGAACACTGGAGTGGGTTGCCATTTCCTTCTCCAATGCATGAAAATGAAAAGTGAAAGGGAAGTCGTTCAGTCTTGTCCGACTCTTTGCGACCCCATGAACTGCAGCCTACCAGGCTCCTCCATCCATGGAATTTTCCAGGCAAGAGTACTGAAGTGGGGTGCCATTGCCTTCCCAACATGAAGACTAGCTTGCCTTTATCAAAGTTTGAGGTCTTCTGCCAGTATTCAGTAGGTGTTCTGTACAAGTTGTTCCACATGAAGATGTATTTTTGGGGAGGAAGGTGATCTTGATGACTTAATTCTCCACCATCTTCTCTTCTGTGTTTTCTCCCTTTTTTAAAAAAGAAAAAAATAATAATTTGTCTGTTTGTTTTTTTTCTTTGCTTTATTTTTCAACTGGTACTCTGCTCTGCTTTTGTGTTTTTTCTTAGTTTTGTTATTAATTGTTGGATTTGGCTTTTGGGTTCTTTTGTCTGGTTGTTTTCATTTTTTGCTTTCTTTGGTTATTTTGTTTCTTTTGTGTGAATGTGTATGTTATATTGTGGTTTTTTTGTTTGTTTGTTTTTGCTTTTACCATTTCTCTGAGGTTTTGCCTTTATTATTCTTTTCTTTATCCCCTTTATTTCCATAACAAGCAGCATTCAGGATCTTGGTTTCCCAATTGGAAGTTGGCCCAGAGCCTCTAGAGTGAGCACCAAGTCCAAGACACTGGACCATGATAGAATTCCTGGCCTATGGAATATTACTTGGCTAGAGGTATCACAGAGCCTTCTATTTGAATCCTAGATCTGATCCCATCCAACTGCCTACACTGCAGCACTGCCAAACAATAAGAAAGACAGAAACACAAACCCAACCATCAGCAGATGGGCTGCTCAATGTTATACTAAGTTCACATGAACCCCAAAACATACTACCTGAAATAGATCTGTGCATTAGAAGTAGAAGGGTCAACTGTACCCACCAGAATGCAGCTTTCCTGCCTACCACAAAGACTACATGAACCATTGGACCAAACTCAACCATTGGGGGAAGAGAACAGAAACAAAAGGACCTATGACCCTGAAGCCTGGGGGAAAAAATACCTCAAACACAGTAAGACAGACAAAATAAGAAGACAGAGAAATAATTTTCAGATGAAGGAGCAAAGTAAAAATCCACAAAACCAAACAAATGAAAAGAGAATGGTCAATCTACCTGAAAAGTAATTCAGAGTAATGAGAGTAAAGATGATCCAAAATGTCAGAAATAAAACGAAGAAAATGCAAGATGTTTAATAAGGACATAAAATAACTAAAGAACCAACAGTGATGAAAAAAACAGTGACTGAAATTAAAAATACACTGAAAGGAATCAATACTAGAATAACTGAGTAACTATCAATATCAAATATCTGTTATTATGGATAGGTGTCCCAGAAAAAAAAGAGAAAGTAAAAGGGTCTGAGGAAATATTTGAAGAGATTATATTAGAAAAATTCCCTAACATGAGAAAGGAAATAATCAATCAAAGTCAATAAGTTCAGGGAGTCCCATACAGGATACCCAAAGGGAAACCTGCTAAGAAACATTTTAATCAAACAAAAAAGAATTAAATGCAATGAAAAAAATATTAAAAGTACCAAGGAAAAGCAACAAATAATACAGAAGGGAATGTCCATAAAGTTATCAGCTGATCTATCAGGAAACTCTCCAGGCCAGTAGTTAGTGTCAGGATATATTTAAAATAATGAAAGGGGAAAACCTATAACCAAGATTGTTCTGTGCAGCAAAGCTCTCATTTCAATGGAGAGACCAAATCTTTACAAACAAAAGTTAAGAAAATTCAGCACCAACAAACCAGTTTTGAATAAAGTTCTAAAGGAACTTCTCTAACAAGGAAACACACGAGAAGAAAAAGACCTACAAAAACAAATCCAAAACAATTAAGAAAATGGTAATAGAAACATATCAACAAATATCATAAGTGTAAATGGATTAAATGTTCCAACCAAAAAACAAGGCTAACTGAATGGATACAAAAATAATACCCTATATATGCTGTCTACATGAGACCAGCTTCAGACCTAGAGATACATACAGACTGAAAGTGAGCGTATTTCCATTCAAATGGAAATCAAACGATAGCTGCAATGGTAATACTCATATCAGAGAAAGCAGACTTTTAAATAAAGATTGTTACAAGAAACAAGTAAAGACACTACATAAGAATCAAGAGTTTAATCTGAGAAGAAAATATAGCAGTTTTTTATGCATTCAACAAAGGAGTACCCCAATATATAAGGCAAATGCTAACAGCCATAAAAGAGGAAATCAACAGTAATAAAATAATGGTGGTTTAGTCACTAAGTCATGTCCAATTCTTGCAACCCCATGGACTGTAGCCAGCCAAGCTCTTCTGTCCATGGGATTCTCCTAGCAAGAACACTGGAGTGGGTTGCCATTTCCTTCTCCAGGGGATCTTCTTGATCCAGGAATTGAACTTGGGTCTCCTGCACTGCAGGCAGATTGTTTACCGACTGAGTTACAAGGGAAGGCCAACATAATAATAGTGGCAGATTTTAGTAGAGCATATACATCAATGGTGACATCATCTAGACAGAAAATTAATAAGGAAACACAAGTCTTAAGTGAAACAAAAGACCAAGTAAACTTAACTGATATTTATAGGACATTTCATCCAAAAGCACCAGAAAACACTTAATTCTCAAATGCAACCAGAATATTCTCCAGGATAGATCACATCTTGGGTCACAAATCAAGCCTCAGTTAGTTTAAGAAATTTGGAAGTGTATCAAGGTTCTTTTCTGACCACAGCACTATGAGATTAGCTATCAATTACAGAAAAAAAAAAAACCTTTAAAAACACAGACACAAGGAGGCTAAACAATATACTACTAAATCAGCAAGAGATAACTTAAATAATCAAAGAAAAAAAAATGACCAAGAAAACACTACAACCCAAAACCTATGGAATGCAGCAAAAGCAGTGCTAAGAAGAGTTTATAGTAATACAAGCCTATAGTAATACAAGCCTTGTCAAGAAACAAGACAAATCTCAAATAAACAATCTAACTTTAAAGCAACTAGACAAACAAGTAAAAAACTCCAGTTTGTAGAATGAAAGAAAACATAAAGATCAGAGTAATACAAAGGATAATAAGAGACTACTACGAGCAACTATATGCCAATAAAATGGACAAACTGGAAAAATGGACACACTGTTATAAAAGTAAACCTATCAAGATTGAACAGGGAACAATAGAGAACATAAACGGACCAATCACAAGAGCTGGAATTAAATTTGTGATTTAAAAATCTTCCAACAAACAAAATCCTGGGGCCATATGGCTTTGAAGACAAATTGTATCAAACATTTAGAAAAGAGTTAACATCTATCTTTCCCAAATTTTTTCAAAAAAACTGCAGAGAGAGAAACACTCCCAAACTAATTCTATGAGGTCACCATCACCCTGATACAAAAACAAAGTGTATCACAAAGAAATAAAATTACAGGCCAATGTCACTGATGAACATAGACACAAAAGTCCTCAATGAAAAACTAGCAAAAAGAATCTAACAACTGATTAAAGGTCTCATACAACATGATCAAATGGGGTTTATCCCAGGAAAAAAATAATTTATCAATATATGGAAATCAACCAAGGTAATAAACCATATTAAGAAACTGAAGGATAAAAACCACATCATCATCTCATTAGATGCAGAAAAAACTTTTGACAAAATTGCACACACATTTATGATAAAAACCCTCCTGAAGTGGGCGTAGACTGAACCTACCTCAATATAATAAGGGCCATATTTGATAAGCCCATAGCAAACAAGGTGAAATGGTGGGAAAATGAGTATTTCCTCTAGGATCAGAAGCTTGCTTCAAGACAAGGGTGACAACTTTCTCTGCTATTATTCAACCTGGTTTTGAAGTTCTAGTCATGGCAATCACAGAAGAAAAAGAAATAAAAAAAATTGGAAAAGAAGTAAAAATGGTTATTCTTTGGAGATGACATGATAGCATACATAGAAAATCCTAAAGAAGCCACCAAAAAAAAAAAAACCTACTAGAGCTAATCAATGAATTTATTAGTCATATGATACCATATTAATATGTGGAAATGTCTTGTATTCCTATCCTCTAACAATGAAAAATCAAAAGGAGAAACAATCCTATTTACCATTGTAGCAAATTGAATAAACCTACTTAGGAATAAACCTCCCTAAGAAGGCAAAAGACCTATAAGCAGACAACTGTAAGACACTGATAAAAGAAATCGAAGACAATACAAACAAACTGAGAGATGTACTATGTTCTTTTTTTCCAGTAGTCATGTATGGATGTGAGAGTTGGACTATAAAGAAAGCTGAGCACTGAAGAATTGATGCTTTTGAACTGTGCTGTTGGAGAAGACTGTTGAGAGTCCCTTGGACTACGAGGAGATCCAACCAGTCCATCCTAAAGGAGATCAGTCCTGGGTGTTCATTGGAAGAACTGATGTTGAAGCTGAAACTACAATACTTTGGTCAACTGATGTGAAGAACTGACTCACTTGAAAAGACCCTGATGCTGGGAAAGATTGAGGACAGGAGGCGAAGGGGATGACAGTGGACAAGATGGTTGGATGGCATCACCAACTCAATGGACATGCATTTGGGTGAACTCTGAGAGTTGGTGATGGACAGGGAAGCCTGGCATGCTGCTGTTCATGGGGTCACAAAGAGCTGGACACAACTGAGTGACTGAATTGAACTGAACTATGTTCTTTGATGGGAAGAATCAATATTGTGAAAATGACTATACTACCCAAAGTAAACTACAGATTCGATGCAATCCCTATCAAATTACAAATGATATTTTTCACAGAATTAGAACAAAGAGTCATACATTTTTGTGGAAACACAGTAGACTCCCAAACAACCCAAGAAATCTTAAGAAAGAAAAACACAGGTGGAGAAATCATGGTCCTTGACTTCAGACTAATACTACAAAGCTACCACAACCTATACACTGTGCTACAAAGCTACATCCACCTCCTAGAGTAATGAAAATAAAAACAAAAATAAACAATTAGCACTTAATTAACATTAAAAATTTTCGCACAGCAAAGGAAACCATAAATAAGATGACAAGACAACTCATAGAATGGGAGAAAATAATTGCAAATGAAAAATCTGACAAAAGATTAATCTCCAAATATACAAGTTGTTTATGCAGCTCAATATCAAAAAACAAAGAACAGTTTCAAGAAACTGGGTCAAAGACTTAAATAGACATGTCTTCAAAGAAGATATACAGATGGCCAGCAAACACATGGAAAGATGCTTAACATCACTAATTATTAGAGAAACACAAATCAACAAAGAGGTATTACCTCACACCAGTCAAAATGGCCATCATTAAAAGTCTATAAACAAAAATTTTAGAAAGGATGTGGTGTAAAGGGAACCTTCTTAATTGGTTGGTGGGAATGTTAATCGATATGCCCAGTATGGAGAACAGTATACAGATTCCTTAAAAAAAATAAAAATAGAACTACCATATGACCCAGCAATACCATCCTACAAACATATCCAGAGAAATCCATAATTAAAAAAGATGCATGTACCTCAATGTTCACTATAGCACTATTTACAATAATCGGAACATGGAAGCAACTTATATGTCTATTGTCAAATAAATGGATAAAGAAGATATGGTAGATATAAACAATGGAATTTTATTCAGCCATAAAAAGAAATTAAATTGAGGCATTTGTAGTAATGTGGGTGAACCTATACTGACTCCCCATAGGTCTCAGTGGTAAAGAATCCACCTGCCAATGAAAGAGACATGGGCTTGGTCTCTGGGTCAGGAAGATCTCCTGGAGGGGGAAATGGCAAACCACTCCAATATTCTTGCCTGGAGGAGCCGTAGGATCCTCAGTCCACGGGGTCACAAAGAATCGGATACAAGTGAGCAGTTGACTATATACAGCACAGCACAGATTAAGCAAGCTGGAGTCTGTTATACATAGTGAAGCAAGTCAGAAGGAGAAAAACAAATATTATGTGTGTGTGTGTATATATATATATATATATATAATCTAGAAAAATGGTACTGATTTACTTATTTGCAGGGTAGGGATAGAGATGCAGACAGAGAATGGACTTATGCACACAAAGGAGAAATGAGACAGTGAGATAAACTGAGAGAATAGTATTGACATATACACACTTCCATGTACAAAATAGATACCTAATGGGAAACTGCCATATAGCACAGGGAGCTCAGCTCGGTACTCTGTGATGACCTAGAAGAGCAGGAAGGAGGCTCAAGAGCAAGAGGATATATGTATATAGCAGATTCACTTTGTTGTACAGCTGAAACTAACACAACATTGTAAAGCAATTATGCTCCAATAAAAATTTAAAAACAACTATGATGTCTATTTTGTCTGATGTAAGTATTGCTACCCTGGCTTCCTTTTTATTTTCATTTACATAGAGTATCTTTTTTTTTTTTAATCCTCTCACTTTCAGTCTGTGTATGTCACTTTCAATCTATGTGTGTCTTTAGATGTGATGTGAGTCTATATATGCAGTATATATATGGGTCTTGTTACAGTATCCATTCAGCTCTTCTATGTCTTTTGATGGGAACATTTAGTCCTATTACTTTTAAAGTAATTTGAATAAATATATTCTTATTGCAATTTTCTTAATTGTTTTTTGACTTCTTTTGATAGTTTTTAATTTTTTTTGTTCCTTTTTTTTCTTTTGTTCTCTTCCCTTATGATTTGATCATTGTATTTAATGTTATGTTTAAATTCCTTTCTCTTTTCTGTGTATTTATTATAGATTTTTAGTTTATGGCTACCATGAGGTTTATATGTGTCAATCTCCATCTACATGTGTATATGTTTGTTTTAAATTGCTGATCTCTTATTCTTTGTATATCTCTTAGCTTCTTATTGTGGATATAGATGGCTTCACTACTTTTGTCTTTTAACCTTCCTAATAGTTATGTGTGTGGGTAATTTATTACCTGTACTGTATATTTGCCTTTATTGATGGGCATTTTCCTTTCTTAATTCTCATGTTTTTAACTGTAGCATTTTCTTTTTCTCTTAGAAAAACCCTTTATTGTATAGCTGGTTTGATGGTACTGAGGCTTTTAACTTTTACTCGTCTGTAAAACTTCTAGCTTCTCAATCAAGTCTGAATGTGAGCCTTGCTATGTAGAGTATTCTTGCTTGTCAGTTCAGTTCAGCTCAGTCACTCAGTCTTGTCTGACTCTTTGCAACCCCATGGACTGCAGCACTCCAGGCCTCCTTGTCCATCAGCAACTCCCAGAGTTCACTCAAACTCATGTCCATTGAGTCAGTAATGCCATCCAACTATTTTATCCTCTGTCTTCCACTTCTCCTTCTGCTTTCAATCTTTCCCAGCATCAGGATTTTTTCAAATGAGTCAGCACTTAACATCAGTTGACCAAAGTATTGTAGTTTCAGCTTCAACATCAGTTCTTCCAGTGAACACTCAGGACCGATCTCCTTTAGGATGGACTGGTTGGATCTCCTTGCAGTCCAAGGGACTCTCAACAGTCTTCTCCAACAGCACAGTTCAAAAGCATCAGTTTTTCAGCACTCAGCTTTCTTTATAGTCCAACTCTCATATCAGTACATGACTACTGGGAAAACCATAGCTTTGACTAGAGGGACCCTTGTTGGGAAAGTAAAGTCTCTGCTTTTTAATATGCTGTCTAGTTTGGTTATAGCTTTTCTTCCAAGGAGCAAGTGTCTTTTAGTTTCATGGTTGCAGTCACCATCTGCAGTGATTTTGGAGCCCAAGAAAATAAAGCCTGTCACTGTTGTCATTGTTCCCCCATCTACTTGCAGGAAGTGATGGGACCAGATGCCATGATCAGTTTTCTGAATGTTGAGTTTTAAGCCAGTATTTTCACTCTCCTCTTTCACCTTCTTCAAGAGGCTCTTTAGCTCGTCTTTGCTTTCTGTCATAAGGGTGGTATCATCTGCATATCTGAGATATGCAGATTAGGCTTAGACACCCTGAATTTGACCCTCAGCTCAGACATCAACTGTTTTGCTTTAGATGTATTAATTAATCCTTCCTATCTTAACACTGTTCAGTCATAAAAATTAGGATGATATCACTTTGTAAGGATGATTGTGTGAAAATTAGATGACTGTATATCAAATGCTCATCCCATATGTGCTAACTGCAGCTTGTTTTACTATTTTAATTACTCTAGCTCCAATATTCAATGACTCTATGTACCTAGAATTCTTCTGGTGTTTTTAGCTTAGGTTATTCAGAGACATAAACTGATAGCTTCTAGGATATATTTTCTCTGAGAAACAATAAACACTTAGAGTGAATTACAAATATGAACTCGTTATATGGACAGATAGAGAAGCTTTAGGGACAGTGTCCTAAATGATTTGGAGAACTTTGCTTTCTAAAATGTCCAACATGTGCACATTTTCCCAGGCAGACTGTACTCCCATGCATCCTTCCCTCTTGTATCCTTCCTTACCCTCAGCAGGGCTACTTAGTTCCTCCCATCCATGACCTTGGCCAAGGATCCTATCTTAGGCATTCTTTGCATAAGCCTCTATCAGAGGGTCCCTAGTCTAGCCTTTGGGGCCACAGGAAACACAAACTTTGCAGGCCTCGTGTAGGGCATATCTATAAGAGTTCAGGTAGCATCATGTTCCTCATGTGTATGAAACTGAGTCTGGTCTTTAGGGACCTGGAGAGTGATGAGGAACTGTTGGCCAAGTTGGGAGACTATTGTGTAAGTGTTGAGCATGTGACTCCAATGTCAAGATGCCTAGATATGCATTCTGGCTCACCACTTATTAGCTATAAGACAAGCAAGTATTGGTTGCTAATATGTTAAATGGAGATTGCAATTATACCTATGAAACAGGAATACACTGAGGACTAACTATGCTATTTCCTTCCTCGTAGATGCAGCTTGATTTCCAGCAACTGCCAAGTGACTGTTGCATTTGCTCTCTCTCCAGAAAGGCATCCCCTTCATACCAATATGCGTGTACATGATTCCAGAGGCTTCTCTCAGGCCTGAAGTGTACATGATGGTTTCACTGAATGAATGAATGTATTTGGTTGGATTTCTGAATTGTCTCTCTTAACGTTCACTCTACTGTTATTTGATTCATTCCACATTAATTTGACATCTACTGTGTGCTAGGCATTCTGCTTCATGCTTGGATTACAAATAAGACATTGCACTTGCCTTCAAAGAGGTGCTCATCTAGTGGGTGATGCTTGTCTAGACAGGAAAACAATTCCAGTGCAGTGCAAAATGTTTGTCATATATGGAAAGGGGCAGAAGGCTCAGATGAGAAAGTAAGGGGGGTTTTCTGGGGAAAAGTGGTACACTTAAAAATAGTTTTTAATAAGTAAATGAGAGTGGGACAAGTTGGAGAAAGATGTTCCAAGCAGAGAGGAAAGTATATACCACAGCTTGGAATACATTTGACCCTTGACAAAAACTTTACTCTTCTGCAGTTAAAAATTCACCTGTAACTTTAGAGTTGGCCCTCCTTAACTGCAGTTCTGAACCCAGGGTTTCTCATCCCTGGACTCAACAAATCATGGATCACACAATACTGTAGTATTTACTGTTGAAAAGACCCCACTTAAAAGTGGACCTGCTGCAGTTGAAATCCATGGGTCAACTGTATGGTGATTTGTTCAAAACCTTACAAGTAAATAATTGTGGACAGCAGCAGAGGGTGAAAGGGAGAGGATCTAGCATACTAGGGTGAGGAGAGAAGCAGGTCAGATATTGAAAGGCCTCATGGACCAGATCAGTGGCCTAAATTTCATCTTTATTCTAGGGACAGTGAAGGACCTTTAAGGGTGAAAACTGGGAGTGATGAGTCAGATGTAAGAGATGTGAGGGGTGAGGGGGGTGAGGCTATACTGGGCTGCAGGGAAGACTTTAGTGACTTCTTCAACAAATCAACTGTTAGTTGGCAGTCAAAAGTCCAGAGTGTAAAGTATTGTTGTTTCCCCCTCCTTTCCTTTTTTTTTTTTAGCATTCTTTCCTATTTTTTGAACAGAACTATAAGAAAATGTCATTACACTCTGAAGAATGTTTTGCCCAGGGCAGAATTGAACATCAGGCTTCATCTTCTACACAGTGTCAGGTTGCTGTATGGAATGAATTCTTGGTGGGAATAGACATTTAAAAGTCCCAACCATTTCATCAAAACCCCATAACTTCAGGACTATATTCCGTCAGGGGGTGTTTTTCCATTTCCCAAGTCCCATTAATTGCTCCCTGCACTGTGCTCCCTTGGCATTGTGTTCAGTCCTCTGGTTACAGCCTACTTCTATTGCAGGAAATGGGAATTTATTTGTCTTCCTTGTCAGAATCCTAACCCCTCTGTTAGCACACTCAGGAGCTCATATAACCTTAGAGCATCCACTGCACTTTTAGAGTTGCATGCACAGTAGATGCTTAATTAAGGTTATTGTTTCAAATCTGAGTTTTCAAACATTTTTCCTTTATTTTATAGGTGAGGAATTTAAAAGGGAGGGAGCAAGAAAGGGACAATGGAAGGAAAGTGACATATTATCAAGGCTCCACTGTCACTATGTTCCATTTACATTGCTCACTGAATCCACATGACAGGGATAGTATCACTTTAGTTTTACAGATAAGCAAAAAATGAAGTTTAGAGAAACTGAGAAATCCGCCTACTTTTGTGAAACAAATTATTGATGTAAATGGGTCTAGAACTTAGAGTTCTTTCTGGAGCATCCAAAGCCTCCTGTGCGTTAACTGCAGTGAAGGTCTCTTGTGTTTAGTCATTCAGTCTTAGGGTCCAGATATGATTCCCTCAGCCTCTGGGGCTTTGATGGGAAGCTACCAGGTATTTAGATCAGATGGACTCAGCAGACAGTATAAATGTTTTTCCAAAGGAACATGGTGGAGACTGGCATTGTGGATGAGTAAACATGGGGAAAGGGGAGGGAGAGCTGTCCTTGGACACCTGTAGCTACAGGAAGGGGTTGACCACTGCAGCTGTGGCATTCAACAGAGCATCCAGACACTGTAGGCTGATTGCCCAAGAGAAAGTGTGATGGGAATAAATACTTCCACCTCACTTTTTTCCCATCCTCCAGTCTCCTGCCTGTGACAAGGACTCATTGATGGACTAAAATGAAAGTGAGAGAGCCAGGGAATCTGCTAATGGGTGCACATGTGGGCCAGAGAGCAGTGTGAAGAAGAGAGGAGAATGGATCTGAAAAAGCAAGAGTAGACTTGGTAGCACCCTGGGGACTGAGGAACTTTTCTCTTGGGATGTGTGTATGCAGAGGTTCTAGGACACTGGTGTCTGAAGTCCTGTCCTTCCACTTCCACTCCTGTGCTCCCATGAGGAGGAAAAGCTTTGTTGTTATTATTGCTGGTCAATATTTTCCCTACAAACTGTCTTTCACATTTTTGAATTTGTTTTAGTCTCCACTTTCCTAAAGGCATAATGGCAAAAAAAAGTTGGGTTACCAAAAAAGGAAACATATCTGAAATAGTTTTAAATACAGATGGTCCCCAACTTATGATGGTTTGATTTAGAATTTTTAACTTTATGATGGAGCAGCAGTGAGGTACATTGAGGGGAAAATATACTTTGGAATTTAAAATTTTGCTCTTTACCTGGCTAGTGATGTGAAGGCCAACACTATTCTGTGATGCTATATGGGGCAGCAGCTGCAGCTCCCAGTCAGCTACATGGTCAAACAACTAATACACTGAAAATTGTGTACCAGGATAACCATTCTGTTTCTCACTTTCAGTATAGCATTCAATAAATTATGTGAGATCTTTAACACTTTACTATAAAATAGGCTCTGATTAGATAATTTTTGCCCAACTGTAGGTTAATGGAATTGTCCTTAGAATGTTAAGGTAGACTGGCCTAAGTTGTGATGTTTGGTGGATTAGGTGTATTAAATGTATTTTCAGCTTTTGATATTTCAGTCTACAATGGATTTATCAGCACGTAACCCCATCATAAGTCAAGGAAGATCTGTACGTTCTTTCTGTATTGGCATCCCTGATAAGTGCTTATGTTCCTGCAAAGATTTTGGCTCTCACCAATGCCTCTCTCCTTGCGAGGTGAGTCAAGTCTCTATCCCAGGACTTGCACAGGCAGTATTGAGTGGGATCCTCACCTCCTGACCAGGAGGCTCAGCTTTCTCCCAGGACATTCTTCATTTGGACTAAGAACAGAGAAACTTTTTAGGATCAGGGTGAGACCTGGATAGGCTCATTGTAACAGGATACTGAGCTGTTGATGTTTCTTAAGTCAACAGGTGAAGTGGGATAGCAATCCTCCCTGCAGTGCCTTCCAGGTTGTGTTAGGGGAAGTCAAATGCAGATCAAACAGTTTCCATGCTCCTCTGGTCACACAGAAGACTGTTTCCATTTTCCTTACAGTTCAAATGGACCTTATGACTGGGTTATGGACAATAAGACGTGGGGAAACATTAAGTACAGTGCTTCCAAAATGGCCTGAGTAAAAGGAACCTGGATCCCTGAGTCATGTACTGCTTGGAGGAGAGCTACCAAGAAACACTGATGTTGGCACTGAACTGTGATGCAAAATCTATATAAAGTTAAACACCTAAGATTTGATTCCTATAGCAGCCAGCTTTAATTGACCTTACTAATATGTCCTCCTCTTCTTAGTCATTGGTTAGATACTCCCTTGCCTATACCTAGTGATTATGTCTCAGATATGTACTTAATATGATATGAACTATTCAGAGAGAAAATGTTTACTAGTATGTGTGGAGAGATACCACATCTATTCTGGGGTTCCTCTCTTAGGAAAGATGAAAAGGATATTGGAATGGATGTTTACATGCTAGGCATCTTCACACATGTTAGTTTACTTTATCTTCTCAAAATCATGAGACTTAGATATCAATTATTATTCACTACCTCTTTTTTGCATAAGAAGTCACTGTGGCTCAAAAAAATTTAATAGCTCTTATCTAAAAAAAATTATAAATTATTTTAAAAATTAATTTTTTTTATTAAAAAAAATTAAATAGCTCTGTAGTTGGGGAGCCATGATTGGGAAGGAGAGAAGTGACCCTCATGTAAAACTGTATGAAACTTTCAAAATGGTTTTTGAGGAAAAGCAAGGTGATATGAAGAAATACATCATTTGATGATGCAGTGGGGATCTGTTAGTGAGCTGCTGTGCAAGTTCAGAAAGTTGTACCAACCATGTGTTCTCTCAGTGAAAAGAAATTAAAAAAAAAAAAAATGATACTCCACTGTCTTAGATTAGAAAAGGGAAGGTTGTAGAGGGAAGTGCCATGACCAGATCATCTGGCCAGTAAGACAAAGCACTGGGGTCTGAATGCATGCAGAAAGTCCATATTCTTTTTCTCCTATTGATAATTGAAGTTCTCTTAGAAAGTGGCCAGATGGTAAAGTGTCTGCCAGCAATGGGAGATACCTGAGTTCGATCCCTGTATCGGAAAGATCCCCTGGAGAAAATAATGGCAACCCACTCCAGCATTCGTGCCTGGAAAATTCCTTGGACAGAGGAGCCTGGTAGGCTACAGTCCATGAGGTTGCAAAGAGTCAGACATGACTAAGCGACTTCACTTTCACTTTAGAAAGTGGCCAGTCTGTAATCATAACTTTCAAATCTGTTCCTGCGCAATTTCCTAAGTAGCCCAGCATGAGGTCACATTTCTACATTAAGGGAACCAAGTTTGGGGGTTGGGTCTGTACCTCTGATACATGGAGGAGCTGGCATGTAAAGAGTTCCTAGTTTTGACAAATTTCTCCACCCAAATCAAGACTTACCTTCACATTGCTCTGCTAATATTTTTAATTATAGATGTAGAATCGTCAATGACAAGCAGTGACCTTGAATTTTTCAGAAACAAAAATTGGAGCATTTTTTCAAAAGGTATCTATTTTATAAAACATGCTGAATGGAAGCTCAATTAGCTGCATATCTTTCTTTGATCTCAAACATGAGCTGAAGTGTGGGATTTTATGGGGAGGGGGGTGGGGTAGGGAAGTAGTGCTAGTTATTTCTTGAGGCTTCTAGTGCCCAGGGTCATCAGATTTCTCCTCTTCTCCATCAAGTTTTACTCTCTTATTATACTTTCCTTAGTGTCATCAATTCTCTTCATTTCTGGATTTTCTGGGAGGTTTTGTTTTTTTGCCATTTGAGTGAGGGCTGAGCTATGGAATTCCTGGAATTGGTCCAGTTCTACTACTTTCTCTCAGGCACTGACCAGGTTCCTCTTGAAAAGGTTTATTTATTTATTTTTCCATCCTCTGCTTCAGCTTGGGTGTTTTATAGATCCTTTGTTATTTCCACGCTTGAGGACATTTCAAGAAGGAATCTGGGTTCTTTTTAATGCTGGGCTTCTCACTATACTTGATTTGGCCCTTTTTCATGCAAGCTACTCTTCTGAATAATTCTATAGCAAGAGTACAGAAGATGTCCTCAAAGCTATAAAAGTGTTTTAATTAATTGGCAGCAAAGCACTTTATCTGAGTTCCAATGACTTCTGTCCATCCCTGAGTGGGAAAGAAAATTGGAAACAGCGTGGCGAAGTTTACCATTCTTGGTTCAAACCACTTCCTGGAAGGGAGTTCTAGGACACTTTAATGCTGGGAGAATAAACTCATTTCTCTTTGCCTGAAGGATGGTAACAGGCTGGAGGAAGTGTTGCTAGATGTCTGCAGTAGTGATCTCCTCAGTGTCAGAGAAACCCTGTGTGTGGAGCAATTCTGAAGTTTCAGGGTAGGAGGGAGGAATATGAAAGAATGCAGTGTTCAGAAGTCTGAGGGACAAGGTTTGAATTCTGGCTCTCTGGCACTTACTAAAAGTAGGTTACTGGGCAGCTTTGAACCACCTTTGGCTCATTCATTGTGCTTAGGGACAATACATATTTTTATTACAAATGACTGTTGGAGGACTGGATAAGATAATGCTAGAAAAGTGCTTAGCACAATGCCTGCTGCTGCTGCTGCTAAGTTGCTTCAGTCGTGTCTGACTCTGTGCGGCCCCATAGACAACAGCCCACTAGGCTCCTCTGTCCCTGGGATTCTCCAGGAAAGAATACTGGAGTGGGTTGCCATTGCCTTCTCCAATACATTAAAGTGAAAAGCGAAAGTGAAGTCACTTAGTCATGCCCTACTCTTAGCGACCCCATGGACTGCAGCCTACCACGCTCCTCCGTCCATGGGATTTTTCAGGCAAGAGTACTGGAGTGAGTTGCCATTGCCTTCTCACAATGCCTAAAACGTGGGAAATATTTGATGACTAGCATACATTACTATTCATTACATTTCCCACCAACCAAGTGATGTCACAAAGTTGGGTTTAAATAAGCCAGTGGTGCACAAGTCAGAGACTGAATATGTATTTCATACCTCTGTATAATTTCAACCCTTCCATCCAAGCAGGTGCCTTCCTGACTAGCTCCTTCCCCATCCTTAGATTTGGTTACTAATTATTGTTTTTTCCAAACTGAACTGAAATTCACATAACATAAAGTTAACCATTTAAAACTATACAATCCGGTTCCATTTAGTATCTTCACAATATACTATCTCCACTGCAAGGTAGAGTTCGGGCTGAGGCAGAAAAGAAGGAGAGACAACCTCAACGGAGGTAGATTACCTTTATTCAGGCAAGGAAGGGCAACAGTCGGCCTGAGGACCAGGCTGAGCATGAGAGGGATCAGGGAGGCTTCATATTTAAAGGGAGGTTTGTGGAAACGATAAGGGAAATGTTAGTCAGAGAGGACGTTCTGGGTATTCTTTAGTTGAAATAGCATTTGTAGTTGAACAGGGGGTTGGAGGTTTGGGGCAGGGAGTGATAAGTCCTGGGCAGATGTAGGTGGTGGGAGGTTTCTGGGCAGGGGGTGATAAGTCCCAGGTAGATGTAACAAACCCAGAGCATCAAGGTGAGACTTAAAGTTCAGTTTTGTTTTCTCCGAAGTTAGATGATTCAGCAAGGGCCTTTGAAACCATTGTTTTCTTTTCTAGGCCCAAAGACTCCTTCATCCATCACCTCTATCTAGTTACAAAGCCTTTTGATCACCTGGAAAGAATACCTTACCTGTTAAACAATTGCTTCCTATTTGTCCCAGCCTCAGCCCCTGAAAATCTGTCTATGGATTAATTTAGTCTGGATATTTGTATTCTGTCTATGGATTTACTTAATCTGGACACTTTCTATAGATGAAATCATATAATGTGTAACTTTTGTGTAACTTTTTTCACTTAGCATACTGTTTTTTTAAGGTTCATTCACAGGATAGCTTATAGCAGTACCTCATTCCTTTTGATACATAATATTCTAATATTCCATTGTACAGATATACCACGTTCTCTTTATTCATTCATTCACTGATGGACAATTGGTTTATATCTGCCTTTTAGCAATTGTAAATGGTATTGCTACGAACATGTGTGTACATGTTTGAATTTCTGTTTTCAATTATTTGCATTATAAATTGGTTACTTATTTTAACTCATCTCTGTTGGTGTTTCTTACTTGTAGGTTGTCTGAAAGGTATCATGACAGAGTAGTAAGAAATGAGGGCTCTGGTACCAGGCTCTCTCCTTTGTTACTTACTAGTTGAGCAATATTGGGCAAGGGGCTTGACCTCTCTATATCTGTTTTCTACTTGGTAGAATGGAATTCATAACAACATTTTCTACCTTATAGGAGGATTGTGATGATTAAATGGGTTGATATACA
Source organism: Bubalus bubalis (assembly GCF_019923935.1). Classification (NCBI taxonomy): domain Eukaryota; kingdom Metazoa; phylum Chordata; class Mammalia; order Artiodactyla; family Bovidae; genus Bubalus; species Bubalus bubalis. Next base: position 62,497,046 of record NC_059159.1, on the reverse strand, counting down.
TAGCCTGTGCTTTAATGAACATTAGCAATCACTGTCACCCTCTCCTTCAGTGACACCTTCCCAGTATATTTCCTTCCTGGAATTTCCATTTTAAACCCCATTTGTTTCAGAGTCTCTCATCTACTTCCTAGAGCAGCCAAGCAGCAGCCAAGCTAAAGTTTCTTCTTGGCTAGGGTAGCTGAACTTCTGAGCTCTCCCTTTAACACAGGGAGTCTTGGGACCCTGGAGGACCAGGATCTCTGAAAGTAGAAGCTTTAGAGGAACTGGAATATGAGCCTATTCCTACCTGACCAACAGAAATCCAAATCTGATGCTGCCTTCCTCCTCCCTTTCACATACTCCCTGTATCTAAGGCCCAGATCTCTTACTGCTATCTACTTTTCAGGGGAGGGGCCCTCTCTAAAAACTGCCAGTTGACTCATGTGTCCCCTTCTTGTCATATTTCTGCTCAAAACACACAACAAACCCATCTATAACCTTGTGAGGTAGGTAGCTCTTTCCCATTTTATTTCTGTGCATTTGCTTACAAAGGAAATTTCTTTCTTTCTTCCTTTCTTTATTTAATAAATGAGGGATCTTAGACTGGAAGGCACAAGATAATTGCCAGTGTCATTGATGAGCAAATTGTAAGACTCAGATTTGGACATGTTAGCAAGACCCAGGAGTACCTGTTCCCTATGGTTTGCACACTGCCATTCACTCTGACCTCCTGAACACAAACCCAGTTCATTTTTCCATGGCGTATTTTCATCTGATCTGTACTAAGTAACTGAAGTCTCATTATGCCTTGAGTACCAGCCAGACTTCTAGCCCCAGATCTTAGACCCAGCTGTTCTACTTATCTGGAACACCATCCTCCTGCCTCCCACTATTCCAATTCTGCCACCTGGCAGACCCAATTCAAATTTCCTTCACTAAAGCTCTCCATTGAGCTTTTCAATTAAACTGTTGTTCCTCATTTTTTATTATCTCTTATAATTCTTAAAGTTGCTTTCCTAAGGGCCTCAGCTAGCATAAACACTGTCTTTGTGAGAATTACATTTTCATTCATTCTCTCAACTGAGCACTTATGTGCAGTGTACAGGCTATAGAAACACATTTGGCCAACTTGCCTATCTGACAGCTTCAAAAATAATTGTCTTCTGAGTGTAATGCATTCCTAAGTCATGTAGATTGCAAGAGCTACATACTCATTCTATGAAGCCTCTTGGGGGCAGGAGCTACATTTTATCTTTCAGTTTTCTCCATCATGCTAGGCCTAGAGCCAGCTATATAACTTGGTGTTAGGACGTTAGTATCCAGTCAGTCTAGGGACTTAGGCAAGTGTCAGCACTTGGTTCTTAAGGGACCCAGCAGAACTCCTGCAGGTTAGATCTGACTGACATCCACAGGTGACCTCAAGGTTTTTGTTCCGTTTAAGTCACAATGGCCATTTCACTGCCGAGAAATGGACTATTTCCTGCCATATAGGTAAACAAGAATGTCACAGTCATCAGCAACCCCAACCTTCTAAATGTGAATTCCTGAGCCCTAAGGGCACTCAGGAAGGAGAACACTTGTAATCTAACAGCTATCAGATTGCAGCCACTCCTTATTGTGAGCCCAACGGAGCTCAGGATGTGAAAAACACAGGATACTGGCCCCAGGATAGCTGAGATGCATATGAAAGGAATGATTTCAATGAGTCTTGACTCTTGCTTCCCCCCATACATAGAAAATTGTTACATTCCTTAACTTGGGATATCTGGTGTCTTTTAATTAGCAATAATTTTTTGATGCTCAGACTACCTGCCCTTTGTTACAAAACTTCCACATAACACGACTTTTCCCCCCATCTGCTCAGAGGAGTTCTCTCTGGGTTGTTGTCTCTCAGGCTTGAAGCCTGAAAGTGAAAGTCGCTCAGTCATGTTGGACTCTTTGTGACACCATGGTCTATACAGTTTATGGAATTCTCCATGCCAGAATACTGGAGTGAGTAGACTTTCCCTTCTCCAGGGGACCTTTCCAATCCAGGGATCAAACCCAGATATCCCTCATTACAAGTGGATTCTTCCTTTGAGCTATTAGGAAAGCTCAAGTCCTAAAATTCCTACTAAAAAAACAAACAAACAAACAAACAAAAAACTCTCAACTTTTAGGTTGTGAATTTTTTGTCAATGGTTTTGATGACTATAAGGGGGCCAGAACAGATTCCTTTCTTCTGCCTGAACTCTATAACGGTTGACAGCCTTGGTACAAGCAGATGTCCCTTTTGCCCATCCATCTCCTCAGGGAGTCCAGACGAATTTGAGTTTCTCCTGATTCTGGGATCTCCCATTATTGGTTGATGATCCTAAGTTTTATTCGGTGGGGAAAGAGGTTATCCTTGAAACTTGGTTTCAAGAAGAGGTACCAGGATTACTCAGCTTAGACATTGAGTAGGTTATCCTCAGTTGAACAACTGGGAAGATTTTGCTCAGTTTAGGCACTGAGCAGGTGATTTTCAATGAAAAAGGTACTGGGGAGATTTTCCTTGGTCAGGTTATCCTCAGTGAAAAAGGAACTGGGAAAACTCAGTTTGGATGCTGTAGAGTTGGTTATCCTCAGTTTACAGACTGGGAGGATTTTGTTCAGTTAAATACTGATCAAGGAGGGACTGAGTTATTGGGGGGAAGACAAGTTTTGTTTTTCCTAGAATTGGCTACCTTAATATAGTTTGTCTAAATAAAACTGTAATTTTATTAGAGCTTCTGAGCTCCAACAAAATGACTCTCTCCTCTGGGCCAGCAATGACTTTCTCAGGTTGAAGGAGGAAACAGAACAGGCTCTATCTTGAAAGCAGGACTCCATCTTGGGCCGGACTATGGACTTTGAGCTCAGTATCTATGGAAACAACATACCAGGAAATGACATTTCCAAGAAATCTATGGAAAACCAGGCCCTCAGAAGGAAGACCCCCAGGGCTCTCCACTGCCTAAAAGAATACCCTAATTATATGTGTACATTCTATTATGCTTATTGGGGTATGACCACAAGCCTATTGATAATTGTCCACTGTTAACTACCTAGTCTTAAGGCTTATGAATCACGGGTAACTTTGATTGTATCTTTCTTTTTCCTTTTGTTCAGACCGCTGCTGCTACTGCTAAGTCGCTTCAGTCGTGTCCGACTCTGTGCAACCCCGTAGACGGAAGCCCACCAGGCTCCCCCGTCCCTGGGATTCTCCAGGCAAGAACACTGGAGTGGGTTGCCATTTCCTTCTCCAATGCAGGAAAGTGAAAAGTGAAAGAGAAGTCGCTCAGTCACGTCTGACTCTTAGCGACCCAATGGACTGCAGCCCACCAGGCTCCTCTGCCCATGGGATTTTCCAGGCAAGAGTACTGGAGTGGGGTGCCATTGCCTAGTTTCAGGGAATTTGGGGGAGGCAGGTTTGGACACAAATGCTTAGGGTATATAAGGTTTTCACAAAAACTGGTTGGGGTCCTTGGCTAAGAGGAGACTGCCTTGTGCCCACTGGTATAATAAACTGCACTCCACTATCTGCATTGTCCTTCTGAGTGAGTTTTTTTCCCAGAATGCGTGGCTAGAACATTTGGTGCATTGGCAGGGTAACTCCTCACTTTGAGGAGATAAGTCCCATTTGGGACTACTCTGGGGCCTTGTGGCTTGAATCTTCTAGAGGGGGGAAGGTGACTTACCCTTCTGGAAGGATTCTGCTTCTCAATGCCTGGGCCTTTCACGTTAGCAGGTAGTGGATGGCAACAAGGGAACTGAGTGCTTGGTTGAGGAGGAACCCACCCAGCAGTGTAGAAGAGGGGGCCTGACCACACTCCTGGGACGGACTAGAAGGAGCAGGGACCCACTAAAGCCTGGAATAGGCAGACAGCAATTGCTTGGTACACAGGTCGATGACTGTGTTAGGGCTTAGGAAAGAAATTTGTGAAGATCATTTAGTAGGTGTGTCCACGCCGTCTCAGGGAAAATTATTACCAAGCAATCACCAGGGGATTTTTAGCTTAGGAAACTGGTCCTTTTATGCTTGTATTCTGCCCTCCCCCAGGAGGTATTCCATCTGCTGTGAAGTCCTTGACCCCCTTGGAATTGTCAGGCTAGAAGGAGGGGGATGCATAAGTGAGTATGAATTGGCTTTTCCGGAGACAGCCTGGGACATGGGATATTTAACCCATCTGTGTTTTCATCCGCACCTGATCAACCCCACCACGGCAGAATGGACTTTAAGGGAGAAACAATCTTGGACCACGTGATGTTCTGGTTTGGCCATGCTGAGCGGAGGTGGAGACATGTCGATCCCCTTTCTCCCTGCCCCTCCCCTATACTGGGTGATGACGCACCCACCCCTCAGTGCTCCACCAGGACCTGAGGCAGCCTTAATGCCCGATCCAGGGCCAGTGAAGTTTCTGCAGCAGCTGCTGCTCCTCCGCCAGCTCTCCCAGGGGTCGTAGAGCCGCCACCTCAACAGGCTCTGATCCCGGTGACAGAAGCCTCTGGCCAACACTTCCAGGTTCCAACTCCAGCTGAACTGCCCAGGCTATACCCACCTCTCCTGGTGAGTACTGACAGGAAGGGGAGGGAGGCATTAGAATTAAGCAGAGACTGTGCTCTCCCAGAGAGCTGGAGAGAATGAAAGAGAACAGACAAGAGATTTACAGTGCTAGCTGCTGCTCTGGGAAAGTCTATCTTGGGCCCTCCGGAAAACCTCCTCTGTCCCAGGGACAGGACAGTCCTTCAACCTGTCCCAACGGAGGCCCTGGGCCCCGTTACAGCCAAACCAGTGTAGCTTGTGCAGAGGTTTTGGCCCCTGAACAAATAAATGCCCTAAGGCAAGGAAGGAAGAGGAAGCTCCTGCAGTTGTGGGGCTTGCTGGCTTGGAAATTAAATAGGGCTGCCGGGGCTCAGAGATATTAGGTCCCCAAGAGCCCATGGTAACCTTAAAAGTGGGGGACCAAACATTCTTGAGTGCCCAGTACCCCTGTTGGGAAGAGACTTGCTCTCCAAACTAGGAGCAGAAGTGACTTTCTCCCCTGAGGAAAGGCCACCTTCCAGATGGACACTATAACTTATTTGCTCTCTCTCTCTCTCTCTCTTTCTCAATACCCCCCAAGATGAGTGGTGGTTGCATGAGCCTCTGAAGGAAGAACCGAGTGGGCCAGAAGAGCATGAGAGAGAGCTAATTCAGTCATTCCCTGAGGTCTAGGCAGAAGACAACTCACCGCCCCCCCCCCCACCCCCGCTGGCTAAATAGAGGCCTGGGCCAGCATACTACCCCCATATCAATAGATTGAAACAAGAGGGCATTCTGTTAGAGTGCCAGTTGGCTTGGAATATGCCAATCCTGCTAGTCAAAAAGGAAGGAGGACAGGACTATAGGCCTGTATAAGATCTCAGTCAACCAGGCTACTGTGACTTTACAACCCACTGTTCCAAACCCCTATACCTTACTTAGCTTCCTCCTGCAGAGGACTAAAGTTTATACTTGCCTAAATCTCAAGAATGCCTTCTTCTGCATATGTCTTGCCCCAGCGTCACAGCCCATCTTTGCCTTTCAATGGGAAGATCCAGTCTGGGTCACCAAACAACAGCTCATCTGGACACCCCCACAAGGGTTTAAGAATTCCCCAACCATCTTTGGGGAAGCCTTGGCTTCTGACCTGGACTCATTCCAGCCAGAAAAGTACAGATGTTGGCTCCTACAATATGTCGATGACCTGCTGCTGGCTGCTGAGACCAATGAAAAATGCTGGAAAGGGGCAAAAACACTGTTCCAGCTGCTGATGGAAGCAGGTTACTGGGTGTCAAAGAAGAAGGCACAGATCTGCAAGGAGGAGGTAAGGTATCTGGGGTTTGTTTTAAAGAAGAGCACAAGGTTCCAGACCCTAAATGGGTCCTATATACTGATGGCACTAGCCTGATAAAACAAGGACAACTGCTGTCAGGTTAGCCAAAGCAGAAGGGGCCATCAAGACTGAAAAGAGATGGTGGAAATTGCCAAGTGGCAAATTATTGGTACCAGAAGAGCTGGCACACACTCTGGTAAGCCAAACACACCAAGCGACCCACCTAGGCCATGCAGCCTGCTCACAGGTTAATGCTGCCTCTCAGCACAGACAAAAACCTCCGGGTATTCAGCTGAAAGGCACACTGCCCTTTGAACACCTGGAAGTGGACTTCACTGAAATGAAACCTCACTGACACTACCATTACCTGCTGGTCATGGTTTGTTCATTCTCAGGATGGGTAGAAGCTTTCCCTACCTGGACTGAAAGAGCATCAGAAGTAACCCAGTGCCTGGTTAGGGAAATATTTCCCAGATTTGGATTTCCTACCAGCATTAGACCAGACAATGGTCTGGCTTTTGTAGCTGATTTAGTACAACAAGTAAACAAAACTTTAAACATCAAATGGAAACTGCACACTGCATATAGGCCCAGAGTTCTGAGACGGTGAAATAAACCAACCAGACACTCAAAGAGACTCTTCAAGTGGATCATAGAGACTGACTGCTCCTGGGTGGACTTGCTTCGGATGGCTCTGCTCAGACTCAGGATGACCCCACGGTCCCAAGGCTATTCTCCATACGAAATTGTGTATGGGAGGCTCCTTCCCATAATAAAACAGGTTTCAACAAATTTGCTTCAGGTAAGGGGGTATAGGATTTCACAGCAGATGGAACTGGGTAAGATAATAAATCTGGAAACTAAGTTTGTACAAGAAAGGATGCCATTCCCCCTTGGGGAACAGATTCATAAATTTATGCTTGGTGACCAAGTGTATGTTAAAAATTGGAAACATTATTTACTAGCCCCTTGGTGGAAGGACCCTTATATTATTCTAACTACCCCTACTGCAGTTAAAGTTGCAGGTATTGCCCTTTGGATCCATCATACAAGGGTGAAGAGAGCATATCACGCAGACCCAGAAAACATTGAGTAGACTGCACAGAGGGACACTGTACCCCGAGAGACTAAAACCATCCTTAAAAAGAAGGGGAAAAAAAGATCCAGGATGAGCCCCTTCAGGATGAAATCTCATGATCAGCTACTGCTGCTTGACCTCATCAACATGCACATTCCTATGCCAACTTCCACAATATCTCCAACTGTTGGGTATGTGGGGCTATATCTCTATCTATGATGGATAGATTTCCCTGGTGGCTGTCACCGCTCCACCAAGGAGATTTTAAACCACTCTGCTCTTTTCTGGGACACAATCATAATCTCTCCTGCTCCTTTGATGTAAGCCCACCTACAGTCAATAGACTTGTGTCATGGGGTTACATATTATGTAAACACCAGTCTCATAAAAGTAACAGAAGTGGTAATTCAAAATAGAATGGTTTTGGACATGTTCACAGCTGCTCAAAGAGGGACTTGTGCTATAATTAAAGTTGAATGTTGTGTATATATTCCTGATTTATCTGACAATGTATCTGCTGCTTTAGATGTCATGAAAAACCAGGTAAAAGCAATGTCAAATGAAAACATTCCTTTCTGTACTTTGGTATTATCTTGGGTGAAGGGTGATCGGTGGAAAACTGTATTTACCATTGTTATAGTTGCCTTGATAGTTCTGTTTTGTGGATCTTGCATTTAGCAATGTATTATGAACTTTGTAAACCAAAGGTTGGTGTCATTCTCCCAGATTGGTGGATGGAGAGCCAGGTTGCAATATGTCCTTATGAATGATGCTCATACTGAAAGGTTGTTGTTGAATGAAAAGACGCCAGGATTCTTGGCCCCCAGAGGAGAAGAATTCAATCCAGGGCCAGAGATGAGGCTTGGTCGCTCAGAGCTTTTGTGTAATAAAGTTTTATTAAAGTATAAAGGAGGTAGAGAAAGCTTCTGACATAGGCATCAGAAGGGGGCTGAAGGAATACCCCCCTGCTAGTCTTCAGCTGGATGTTATATAGACACTAGCAGTCTGTTAATGAAAGAAAGAAATGTCTTAAAACTCAGAATGGCACCAAGCTCCTCACCCATAAGATGCATTTTGGGATAATCTTGGCACCAAATGGTTCATACTGGGCCATAAAATGATTAACTTGAATCTTGTCAAAGGACAGATTACCATACAAATAGTTTTGTTTACATGGATTAGGGGAACAATATCTTAGTATAACATACTGGTTTGTCAAGTCGGTTCTGAGCCATTAAGTGAAACCGACTTGAAGACAGAGTTTGGGGTAAATGTACAGTACATTAGCATAGCTTAAGACAAACATTTCCATAAGAAAACTGCATTGGTTATCTCAAGGTTTGAGAACAGTTAACTTCTGGTGAAACCAGGTGTCATTATGGCAACACAGTATTTTAAGAGAGACCTATTTTTAAGTTTGTATAGAGAAGAAAAAAAATATCGCTAGTTTGTTTCCTCCTGCCACTTAAGAGGGATAAAAATGTTTGACACTTGCAGGCTATTTCCTCCATTTGGAGACCCCTGGCCTTCCTGCCTGTTACCCTCCCAATACTATGAGTTAAGAGCATCAAGAGAGGGGAATGAAGGAGGAAACAGAACAGGTTCTATCTTGAAAGCAGGACTCCATCTTGGGCCCAACTGTGGACTTTGAGCTATATGCCCAGTATCTATGGAAACGACATACCAACTGGAAAACCAGAGCCATGGAAGGAAGAGCCCCAGGTCTCTCCACTGCCTAAAAGAATACCCTAATTATCTGTGTAACCAAATAGAATCATACATTCTATTATGATTATTGGGATATGACCACAAACCTATTGATAATTGTCTACTGTTAACTACCTAGACTTAAGGCCTATGAATCATGGGTTAACTTTGATTGTATCTTTCTTTATCCTTTTGTTCAGACTAGTTTCAGGGAAATTTGGGGAGGTGGGCATGTACACTTAGGGTATATAAGGTTTTCACAAAAACTGGTCGGGGTCCTTGGCTAAGAGGAGACTCTGCCATGGGCCCACTGGTGTAATAAACTGCACTCCATTATCTGCATTGTCCTTCTGAGTGAGTTTGTTTCCCAGAGCCCGTGGCTACAACAAGGTGACTGAGAAACTTGCAGGAGTGAAAGAGGCAACATCTCATGATTCAAAATTGTCCCTATAGGGTGTTAACCACAAATTAGCACTTGCTGTGGGTGCTTACCATCTAAACCTCTACAAGGATTAAATCATGTGCTGCTGCAGCTACTGGCTTCTAATACCCCTGAAGGAGCTCAGGATGGAGAGAAGAAATGAGGCACTCTGTGCTCTGGGAGAACTGGCAGGACAGATCTATAGATAGTTAGATATTCTAATGAGCTGATTTTATGAGCCCAATTCTTGTATGTCCTCAAATCTAGAAAAGCACTAAAATATTTCATGGTGGTGACTGTTTCTCATGACTTTACAAGACCAGCAGAAACTTTCAAAAAATAAATGTGCTTGATTGCATGTACTCCCACTTTACCAAAATTGCATATATAATAACCTTTCCCCCTACTGTAGGGGTTAATAGACAGCCACATGTCGCTCTGGCTAAGCCATGAGAAGAACATGAGAATAGAATAAAAGTGAGATATAACAGTTAAGTATAATCTAAACAAAAATACATCAGGCTGATTAGTTGGGGTCATCATGCCCTGCTGATCTGAGGAGGAACATAGTGTGGACCTTGGAAGGCTGGGTTGGTGCAAGTTCAGAACGCTGCTTGTGCAGGCACTGATTGTTCTTCCGATGTTCATGAGGGAATTGCTGCCTCTGGCTGTTGTGTGATGCTGATGGTACTAGGAGATAACATAAAAAACAGAAAAGAACATTAACTCTGGGACATAACTGGGGGCATGAGAACTTTATGGTATCTAAAAATCCAGATACTTTCTACATACCAAGAGCTCAAAAAAAAAAAAAAATGATGTGGAATCGGTCAGCAGGGCTGTTGATCCTAGAGGTCTTGAGTCCCCCTGTCCCATCTTTAAAACTTTATTTCTGTCTCCAGTTTCCTTTTTCCAAACTGTGCATTGACCACTTTTGATCCCTACCTGCTGCACTAGCCACAGCACCCTACATCTTTGGAAAAGTTTCTCAGAGCTATCTGAGGTGCTGTCTCTGAGGCTGCAGGCTTCATATTGCCCCTGATGAAACTTAACTCACAGCTCTAACATTGTGCCTTTTTTTTTAAAGTCACCAAGGCAAACCCACGTATATAATTAACAAACTGTTCAACTGGGGACGTTCATAAGAATTGGTCATTCTGCAATCTGAGCACCCATGGATGTCTTATGCTCCACTGGGAGACCCAGGACACATAAGAAAAGGCTAAAACAACTCTGGGGCAAAACCAGAGAAGCTAAACTCCCAAACAGCACACACTGGCTCACCACAACTGCCACTAGCAATTTTATCTCAACAAACTGACTTCAAAATTGGAAATAAAGGTTTCCAAATAAAAGAAAAAGGAACAACAGATTGCCAATAACCCAGCTGAATAAATGTATATACAAAACGTGCAAATATTTACTTAATTGGAATTTAAAGTAAATTTTGACATAAAATTGATGAAGCTCTTTCATTGCCTGTTGGAAGATCCACCAGAGAAGGGTTAAGCTACCCACACCAGTGTTTTAGGCTTCCCTTGTGGCTCAGCTGGTAAAAAATCTGCCTGCAATGTGGGAGACCTGTGTTCCACCCCTAGGTTGGGAAGATCCCCTGGAGATACCCACTCCAGTATTCTGGCCTGAAGAATTCCATGGACTATATTGTACATGGGGTTGCAAAGAGTCCAACACAACTGAGCGACTTTCACTTTCTTTTTCATTGTCTATGTAGCTGAGTTATATTATGGTTATAAGCTGGCTTAGTATATTTTTAGACTTTAAACAAACGCATTCTAGAGGGAAATTTGCATGTCTTTGTGTCTTTGAGATGTAGATACTCTATCTGATCTTCCTAGGACATTCTGTATTTGTGTATTTTGTTTGTTCATTTTGTTGAAAACTTGGCCTTTGCCATACTATTTTTGAGACAAACTCAGTGAATTCAGGTTACATACTCTCCCAATCTCTTATGGGGAGGCCTCTCATGTCTTATATTAGATATATATATTTAATGTCATTATTATATATATCTTCAGTTCAGTTCAGTCGCTCAGTCATGTGACCCCATGGGCTGCAGCACACCAGGCCTCCTTGTCCATCACTCTCAAGTTAATTCAAGGAGCTCATCTCTATTTGCAGTAGAGGGTCTCCTTTCTATGCATGATATCTTATTGGATTCCTGTCTACATTTAGTGGGGGAAACATCTTCAGTTTTGGTGGGGGGCTCTGTCTTGGGAAGTTAGCCCAAGTTCATGTCTATTGCACTGGTAATGCCATCCAGCCCTCTCATCCTCTGATGCCATCTTCTCTGCCCTCATCTGCCTTCCCAGCATCAGGGGCTTTTCCAATAAGTTGGCTGTTCACATCAGATGACTGAAATACTGGAGCTTCAGCTTCAGCATCAATCCTTCCAATGAGTATTCAGAGTTGATTTCCCTGAAGACTGACTGTTTTGACCTCCTTGCTGTCCAGGGGACTCTGAGGAGTCATCTCTAGCACCACAGTTTGAAGGCATAAATTATTTAATGTTCTGCATTCTTTATGGTCCAGCTCTCACAACCATACATGACCACTGGGAAGACCATAGCATTGACTATATGAACCTTTGTTAACAGAGTAATGCCTGTGATTTTCAGCACACTGTCTAGGTTTGTCATAGCTTTCCTGACAAGAAGCAATCTTCTGATTTCAAGGCTGCAGTCACAACCTGCAGTGATTTTACAGGCCAAGAAGAGGAAATCTGTCACTGCTTCCACATTTTTCCCTTCTATTTTCCATGAAGTAATGGGGCTAGATGCCATGACCTATTTTTAATATTTAGCTATAAGCCAGATCTTTCAATCTCCTCCTTCACTCTCATCAAGAGGCTCTTTAGTTCCTCCTCGCTTTCTGTCATTAGAGTGGTATCATCCATGTATCTGAGGTCGTGGATATTTCTCCAGCCTATCTTGATTCCAGCTTGTTACTCATCCAGCCCATCAGTTCCCATGATGTGCTCAGCATATAGGTTAAACAAACAGGGTGACAGCAGACAGACTTGTCATACTCCTCAATCTTGAACCAATCAGTTGTTCTGTACAGTGTTCTAAATGTTGCTTATTGAACCACATACAAGTTTCTCAGGAGATAGGTAAGACGGTCTGGTATTTCCAACTCATGAAGAGCTTTCAATAGTTTGCTGTGATCAACGCAGTCAAAGGCTTTTGTGTAGTTAATGAAACAGAAGTAGATGATTTTCTGGATTTTCCTTGCTTTCTCTATGATCCAGTTCAGTTCAATTAAGTCATTCAGTCATGTCCAACTTTTTGAGACCCCATGGACTGCAGCATGCCTGGCATCCCTGTCGATTGCCAACTCCTGGAGTTCACTCAAACTAATGTCTATTGAACCAGTGATGCCATCCAACCATCCCATCCTCTGTTGTCCCCTCTTCTCATGCCTTCAATCTTTCCCAACATCAGGGTATTTTCAAATGAGTCAGTTGTTCGCATCAAGTGGCCAAATTATAGGAGTTTCAGCATCAGCATCAGTCCTTCAAATGAATATTCAGGATTTATTTCCTTTAGGACTGACAGGTTTGATCTCCTTGCAGTCCAAGGGAATCTCAACAGTCTTCTCCAACACCACAGTTCAAAAGCATCAATTCTTTGTAACTCAGCTTTCTTTATAGTCCAACTCTCACATCCATACATGACTACTGGAAAAACCATAGCCTTGACTAGACAAACCTTTGTTGATAAGTAATGTCTCCACCTTTTAATATGCTGTCTAGGTTGGTCATAACTTTTCTTCCAAGGAGCAAGTGCTTTTTAATTTCATGGCTGCAGTTACCATCTGAAATAATTTTGGAGCCCTTCCAAAATAAAGTCTGTCACTGTTTCCACTATTTCCCTATCTATTTGCATTAAGTGATGGGACCAGATGCCATGATCTTAGTTTTCTGAATGTTGAGTTTTAAGCCAACTTTTTCACTCTCCTCTTTCACTTTCATCAAGAAGCTTTTTAGTTCTTTGCTTTGTGCCTTAAGGGTGGTGTCATCTGCATATCTGAAGTTATTGATATTTCTCCTGGCAATCTTGATTCCAGCTTGTGCTTTTTCCAGCTCAGCATGGCTCATGATGTACTCTGCATATATGTTAAATAATCAGGGTGACAATATACAGCCTTGACGTACTCCTTTCCCTATTTGGAACCAGTCTGTTGTTCAATGTCCAGTTCTAACAATTACTTCCTGACCTGCATACAGATTTCCCAAGAGGCAGGTCAGGTGGTGTGCTTTTCCCATCTCTTTAAGAATTTTTCAGAGTTTTGTTGTGGGCTACACAGTCAAAGTGATCCAGGGAATATTGGCAATTTGATCTCTGGTTCTTCTTCCTTTTTTAAACCCAACTTGGACATCTGGAAGTTCCTGGTTCACATAATGCTGAAGTCTAGCATGCAAGATTTTAAGCATAAGCTTACTAGTATGGGAGATGAGCGCAATTGTCTGATGGTTAGCACATTCTTTAGTATTACCTTTCTTGGGAATTGGGATGAGAATTGACCTTTTCCAGTTATGGCCACTATTGGGTCTTCCCGATTTGCTGACTTATTGAATGCAACATGTTGATGGCATCATCCTTTAAGGTTTTTAATAGTTCTACTTGAATGCCATCACATCCCCTAGCTTTATATATATATATATATATATATATATATATATATATACATACACACACATATATGTATATAATTTCATGATCTTCCCTCATGACTCAATCAGTAAATATTCTGCCTCTAATGCAGGAGACCCAGGTTCAACCCCTGGGTTGGGAAGATCCCTTGGAGAAGGTAATGGCAACCCACTCCAGTATTCTTGCCTGGAAAAATCCATGGATAGAGGAGTCTGGTGGGCTACAGTCCAACAGGTCACAAAGGGTCGGACAAGACTAAGTGACTAATACTACTACTACTATATAATTTCATGTATTTATTTATATGAAAGTATATCTAGTAATTAATCTAAGAACTTCCATAGTTTAAAAAAGGTAAGTAAAACTGGTTTGGGAAGCTTCATATGTGGTCTTTGCTTCCCCTCAATGTGTATTACAGATGCTACTAAGAGTATTAGAATAATTAATGCTAACAAAAAGGCCTATAAGGAAAATCTCGCTATTATTTCCAACAAGGTAAGATTTTAAATGGGGCTTCTCAGGTGGTGCGGTGGTGGTAAAGAATCAGCCTGCCAATGCAGGAGATGCAAGAGATGAAGTTTCAATCCCTGGTTTAGGAAGATCCCAGGAGTAGAAAATGGCAATTCACTCCACGGACAGAAGATCCTTGTAAGCTACACTCCATGAGGTCACAAAGAATCAGCCATAATTGAGAAACCAAGCACACACACAGACAAGATTTTAAAAGAAATTATCAGGATGGGGAACACATGTATACCTGTGGCGGATTCATTTTGATATTTGGCAAAACTAATACAATTATGTAAAGTTTAAAAAAAAAAACAACAACAAATGCTTTAGAAAAAAAATAAAATAAAAAAATAAAAAATTATCTCAAACTAAGAAATCTTTAGATGGTTATGTGAAATAGGATAATGTGAACAATTATGTCATTAAAAAAAATTTGATATTACATTACTAAGAATCTGGAAGGCTACAGTCCACAGGGTCACAAAGAGTTGGACATGACTGAAGCAACTTAGCCCAGCACAGCATTCTGCCTAAAGTTAAATGTGCAAAAAAGGACCCGCTTCTGGTCCCAAACTATTTTATTTACCCCAGTTTAAAATATACATATTGTGTGAATGCTCAGTTGCTCAGTCATGTCTGACTCTTTGTGATCCCTGCAACCCACCAGGCTCCTCTGCCATGACATTTTCTAGACAAGAACACTGGAGTGGATTACGATTTCCTACTCCAGGGTATCTTCTTCACCCAGGTATTGAATATCTGTCACCTGTGTCTCCTGCATTGATAGACAGATTCTTTACCACTGAATGGCCTGGGAGCCCTTTCACCACCCCCCTATATTTATACCCTAACCATTCCCCCAAGATGACTTCTACCAGAGCTCCTGATACTGGGTCCAAGTGTGTCCACTAAGCAGACCATCCAAGACATGGTGGGCACTGTTTGCCCTCAGGCCAGTTGAGCCCCAGGAAAGGTTACTCTGGGAATTCTGAGAACAAACTTGGTACTGGGGTCAAGGGAAGCCCCCTACCAACAGATTTAAGGGGTTCAAAAAATTTTACAATGAGCTATCTGATCAGCCTGACCTCCTTGACTCAATCAGACTCTGGGAAATGCAGAGCCTGATATGTAAAAGTAGGTAAAATGGACAGGAAACAAAAGCTAGGGAAAAAAAAAAAATCTAAGATCACAAAACCTGTTGATTGTATCCTAATTAAAATAAAAAAAATAAAAACTAAAGTTAGAGGTATAAAAGTCGACCAAATTGAGATGAAAGTATATAAATTTAGTATATTTAAATTGGCTTTATGTAAGATAAGATATCAGTCCTAGGTGTTCATTGGAAGGATTGATGTTAAAGCTGAAACTCCAGTATTTTGGCCACCTGATACAAAGAGCTGACTCATTTGAAAAGACCCTGATGTTGGGAAAGATTGAAGGCAGGAGGAGAAGGGGAGGGGACGACAGAGGATGAGATGGTTAGATGGCATTACCAACTCAATGGACATGAGTTTGTGTAAAGTCCAGGAGTTGGTGATGGACAGGGAGCCCTGGTATGCTGCAGTTCATGGGATTGCAAAGAATCAGACACGACTGAGCGACTGAACTGAATTGAACTGAAGATAGTTATATCTTTTGTATATTATGTGATAGAAATGTTTCACCACAGAATAGCTCCCCTGCTTGGTATTATAAGACAAGGCATATAGATTGCCACTAAGGAAATACTAACTGAACGTGCTAACCAGTAGTTGCCTGAGTCATAGAAGTAAGAAATACCTGAGAACTAACATTCAGTGGCTAATAAAAATAAAATAGTGATTTTGCTTTGGTTTAATTTGTAAATGCAAAAAGACTGATGAGTGCTTTATACAAACCTTTGAAGGCATAATGAATTAAACTCTAAAATTCTATAACATTAAACTTGTCATACAAATTTCAGTTTAGTTAGAAATCTTGACACTGATTTTAGTATATTTAGGTGACAGAACTGTTCTTGGGGGAACTAAAAGCAACTGGATTTCTCTTGAAAGTGAAAGTAGTGGTATCTGACTCTTTGCAACCCCATGGACTATACAGTCCATAGAATTTGCCAGGCCAGAACACTCTAGTGGGTAGCCTTTTCCTTCTCCAGGATATCTTCCCAACCTAGGGATCAAACCCAGGTCTCCTGCATTGCAGGCAGATTCTTTACCAGCTGAGCCACAAAGGAAGCCCAAGAATACTGGTGTGGGTAGCCTATCCCTTCTTCAGTGGATCTTCCCTATCCAGGAGTCTAACTGTGGTCTCCTCCTTTTCATGTGGATTCTTTACCAACTGAGCTATCACAGAAGCCCAGGATTTCTCTTACAAATTTCTAAAAAAAACAGAAATTGAAATATAGGCCAGAAAAACCTGATTGAGCTCAATCATGCAAGATGAAATCAAGGGGGAAAAGGGGGCAGTTTTAAAATTCTTACTGCCAGGAATGCTCTCTCAGTCAAATCTTACAGATAGTAAGCCTTAGTCATCTAAGCAAGAAACCTTAATGTATTCCAACTGTTTGTGAATGCAGTATAATATAAACTTACTAGTTCATAACTAACTCTGAAGCCATGATATCTCTAGATTTGCCAGCTTATGTCTGCATACACATTATACATATAAGATATATATACTTTTTAAAACGTACTATCAAAATTAAATTTATAAAGAAGTTTATTTCTTTTTAATATAAAGTGTTACATATAAAGAAACTGACCAAAATGACTTTCAGGTTCATGTGAACTAGGAAATATTCAATCTTAAAAGTTGATACCTGGTATTACTGTTTAAGTTTATTGATCTAATTAATAGAAGACCTGTTGCTAAGAGTCACCAAAAAATTAAAATTAATTTTTGTTAAAAGTATTACTTAATTTTAATTGAAATTAATTTTATTAAAATCAAAAAATAATACCTTACTGTCACTCAGTTATGTCCAATTCTTTGTGACCCTGTGGACTGTAGCCCACAAGACTCCTCTGTGCATGGGATTTCTCAGAATCCCGGATTCTGAGAGTGGCTTGCCATTTCTTTCTCCAGGAGGTCTTCCTGACCCAGGGAGCAAACCTGCATCTCCTGTATCTCCTGTATTAACAGGTAGCTTATTTAATATTGAGTCACCAGGAAAGCCCTTACTGTCCTTAGGTTTAATAAACAAGACCTTACTAAATCTAATGAAACTTTAAAGTAAATGTAAGTGACATAAGAACTTTGGGACTAATTCTTTAAAGTGACTATATTTTAGAGATGTTTACTTAAAGTGACTTTTCCAGATATTTGGTAACTTAAAGTTCAAGAATTGTGTTAATTTAAATAATGGAAGTTATTAAATAGCTAAAAGATACTGAGACATTGATTACTAAGTAAAGTAACTCAAGGTATTTAGGACTATTAATGAAAATATTTAGTGTCACCCCAAAATGTCCTCTATAAGAAAACAAATGTTTTTAGAAATTATCATTTGTGTTTATACTCACCAAACTATAAAATGCCAGTGTAAAAGACAGCTCATAATTGCTTCTTAGATTTTACAAAAAATTAAGGTTTTAAGAATTGAGGATTCTAATTTAAGCATGTAATTAAACCTATTAGGAATGATACAGTAACATTTCAAGTTACAGTGAGAAGTAGAATGTGTGTTTTCAATAAAGAAGGTATGAGGAATAGAATTATATTTTATTGAGGAAATGGAAAGAATGAGCTGGTTGATTTTATTTGGATAGAAAATGAGAGACAGTTTGGAGACAGAAACTTATGAGAGATTATGGAAAGGAACCCCAGGGAGGAAAAAGTTTTATGCATAGTCAGGATTAACTAAATTTAGATTGAAATTAACTAAATGGATTGTGTTAGGTGAGCTATTTCAGGACTGGAATCTAATTTATCACTGTTAAAAGTGCTCTTTTTAGATTAAAAAAATAAAAAATAAATGTGACTTTCTATGCACTTAAGTGGTCTATATTTGTTTTCCTGTAATTGTTCTGTGACTTTGGTTAAATAAGTATTATTTCAGTTTCCTGTGGTCTCCTTGGGTTTTAAAACGTTTTTGATATTTCTAACAAACTTCCCAAATATCAAAATCTAACTAAAGACCTTTAGCCTCCAGCTGACTCTGGGATGCTTCAAATATTTCTGAGATATATCTGAGCAGAATATTAAACTGTTTATTTGAAATTTTTAATTCAGAAATATTGTCAAATGATTAAAGGTAAACTTTAGTTTAAAATGCATGGATAAATGCCATTAATATAGACATCCCCAAATTTTATATGGAATCCCTAACATCCTGATATAATTCCAGTGATTATCCTAAAATTTTATATGTTACAAAAATATTTGCTTCCTGTTAATTGCATTATACTCAAATGTTTAACTATGATACTTCAATTTTTATCTTTTATAAACTATCATAATTTTGCACCGTTTTTACAAAATGAAGATTTTCATGAGGACTCATAAAAATAACCAATTTAAGCAAATATAAGCTTCTAAAAGCCTTTTGATAATGCCACCGAACTGGTAACAAATGACAACCTATAATGGAAAACCTGATTAAATCATGCAAGTTAACAAGAATCACTTACATGGGACTGAATGAACTGATAAATATGATTCGTGACTTTGATTTTGGAAATCATATCAATTTGAATCTGTTTTAAAGTAAAACATTTTATCTTATGCTGTGACCTACAACAAGTTAATAAAGTATCATTTTTGTAAACAAAGCTGAAACATTTATCTTTTTCTCTATCTGATTCTGCTAGAATTTAGCCTCTCAAGCTGGCTCCCGGATGGACTTGATAGCTTACTACAACAAAATGACAACTAGTTATAATAATAAACATTTTAATTTGTTATTCATTCCCAAATTGTTAATGATATTGTCTCTCTGCTACACTATATGACTTTGTTGATGTTACTAGCTACATTACTGATATCTGTCTATTTTATGATTGTTGTCTCTTACAGTGTGTAAATAGGACTCCAACAAATATAATGATGACTACACAACTTGAAGCAATTTATCAGATAGGTAGTGGTATATAAAATCAGTAATTGTACTGGTTCCAAATAGGAAAAAGAGTACTTCAAGGCTGTATATTGTCTCCCTGCTTATTTAACTTATATGCAGAGTACATCAAAAGGAACGCTGGGCTGGAAGAAGCGCAAGATGGAATCAAGATTGCCAGGAGAAATATCAATAACCTCAGATATGCAGATGACACCACCCTTATGGCAGAAAGTGAAGAGGAACTAAAAAGCCTCTTGATGAAAGTGAAAGAGGAGAGTGAAAAAGTTGGCTTAAAGCTCAACATTCAGAAAACGAAGATCATGGCATCTGGTCCAATCACTTCATGGAAAATAGGTGGGGAAACAGTGGAAACAGTGTCAGACTTTATTTTGGGGGGCTCCAAAATCACAGCTGATCGTGATTGCAGCCATAAAATTAAAAGACACTTACTCCTTGGAAGAAAAGTTATGACCAACCTAGATAGCTTATTCAAAAGCAGAGACATTGCTTTGCCAACAAAGGTCCATCTAGTCAAGGCTATGGTTTTTCCAGTGGTCATGTATGGATGTGAGAGTTGGACTGTGAAGAAAGTTGAGCGCCGAAGAATTGATGCTTTTGAACTGTGGTGTTGGAGAAGACTTTTGAGAGTCCCTTGGACTGCAAGGAGATCCAACCAGTCCATCCTAAAGGGGATCAGCCCTGGGTGTTCTTGGAAAGAATGATGCTAAAACTGAAACTCCAGTATTTTGGCCACCTTATGCAAAGAGTTAACTCATTGGAAAAGATTCTGATGCTGGGAGGGTTTGGGGTAAGAAGGAGAGGGGACGACAGAGGATGAGATGGCTGGATGGCATCACCTGACTCGATGGACGTGAGTTTGAGTGAACTCCAGGAGTTGGTGATGGACAGGGAGGCCTGGTGTGCTGCGATTCATGGGGTCGCCAAGAGTCAGACATGACTGAGCGACTGAACTGAACTGAACTGAACTGAATTGTACTAGTGTGATTCGAGGTACAGGAAGAAGCACCTAGGGAACTATCTACTGGATCATAAATCAATTCAGTTCAGTTGCTCAGTCAGGTTGACTCTTTGTGACCCCATGACTCCAGCATGCCAGGCCTCCCTGTCCATCACCAACTCCCAGAGTTTATCCAAACTCATGTCCATTGAGTCGGTGATGACATCCAACCATCTCATCCTCTGTGGTCCCCTTCTCCTCCTTCCCTCAGTCTTTCCCAGCATCAGGGTCTTTTTGAATGTGTCAGCTTTTCCCAGAAGGTGGAAAAAGTATTGGAGTTTCAGCTTCAATATCAGTCCTTCCAATGAACACACAGGATTGATCTCATTTAGAATGGGCTGGTTGGATCTCCTTGCAGCCCAAGGGCCTTTCAAGAGTCTTCTCCAATACCACAGTTCAAAAGCATCAATTCTTCAGTGGTCAGCTTTCTTTATGGTACAATTCTCACATCCATACAGAATTAATAGAAAAACCATAGCCTTGACTAGACACACCTTTGTTGGCAAAGTAATGTCTCTGCTTTTTAATATGCTGTCTAGGTTGGTCATAACTTTCCTTCCAAGGAGTAAGTGTCTTTTAATTTCACGGCAGCAATCACCATCTACAGTGATTTTGGAGCCCATAAAAATAAAGTAAGCCACTGTTTCCACTGTTTTCCCATCTACTTGCCATGAAGCGATGGGACTGTATGCCATGATCTAAATTTTCTGAACGTTGACCTTTAAACCAACTTTTTCACTTTCCTCTTTAACTTTCACCAAGAGGCTCTTTAGTTCTTTACTTTCTGCCATTAGGGTGGTGTCATCTGTATACCTGAGGTTATTGATGTTTCTCCTGGCAATCTTGAATACAGCTTGTGCTTCGTCCAGCCCAGTGTTTCTCATGATGTACTCTGCATATAAGTTAAATAAGCACAGTAATGGGATTTCTTTGGAAGGAATGATGCTAAAGCTGAAACTCCAGTACTTTGGCCACCTCATGTGAAGAGTTGACTCATTGAAAAAGACTCTGATGCTGGGAGGGATTGGGGGCAGGAGAAGAAGGGGATGACAGAGGATGAGATGGCTGGATGGCATCACTGACTCGATGGACATGAGTCTGAGTGAACTCCGGGAGTTGGTGATGGACAGGGAGGCCTGGCATGCTGTGATTCATGGGATCGCAAAAGTCGGACACGACTGAGCAACTGAACTGAACTGAACTGAACTGAACAATATACAGCCTTGACGTACTCCTTTCCCTATTTGGAACCAATCCGTTGTTACATGTCCAGTTCTAACGTTGCTTCCTGACTTGAATACAGATTAGTCAAGAGTCAAGCCAGGTGGTCTGGTAGTCCCATCTCTTTCAGAATTTTCAACAGTATATTGTGATCCACAGAGTCAGAGGCTTTGGCATAGTCAATAAAGCAGAAATAGATGTTTTTCTGGAACACTCTTGGTTTTTTGATGATCCAACAGATGTTGGAAATTTGATCTCTGGGACCTCTGCCTTTTCTCAAACCAGCTTGAACATCTGGTAGTTCACGGCTCATGTATTGCTGAAGCCTGGTTTGGGGAGTTTGGAGCATTATTATGCTAGCGTGTGAGATGAATGCAATTGTGCAGTAGGTTGACCATTGTTTGGAATTGCCTTTCTTTGGGATTGGAATGAAAACTGACCTTTTCTGTGGCCACTGCTGAGTTTTCCAAATTTGCTGGCGTACTGAGGGCAGCACTTTCACAGCATCATCTTTTAGGATTTAAAATAGCTCAACTGGAATTCCATCACCTCCACTAGCTTTTTTCACAGTGATGCTTCCTAAGGCCCACTTGACTTCACAATTGCAGGATGTCTGGCTCTAGTTGAATGATTATACCATCGTGATTATCTGGGTCAAGAAATTATTTTTGTACAGTTCTTCTCTGTATTATTGCCACCTCTTCTTAATATTTTCTGCTTCTGTCAAGTCCATACCATTTATGTCCTTTATTGAGCCCATCTTTGCATGAAATGTTCCCTTGGTATCTCTAATTTTCTTGAAGAGATCTCTAGTCTTTCCCATTCTGTTGTTTTCCTTTATTTCTTTGCATTTATCACTGAGGAAGGCTTTCATATCGCTCCTTGCTATTCTTTATAACTCTGCATTCAAATGGGTGTATCTTTCCTTTTCTCCTTTGCTTTTTGCTTCTCTTCTTTTCACAGCTATTTGTAAGGCCTCCTCAGACAGCCACTTTGCTTTTTCGCCTTTCTTTTTCTTGGAGATGGTCTTGCTCCCTGTCTCCTGTACAGTGTCATGAACCTCGGTCCATAGCTCACCAGGCACTCTGTCTATCAGATCTAGTCCCTTAAATCTACTTCTCACTTCCACTGTATAATCATAAGGAATTTGATTTAGGTCATACATGAATGGTCTAGTGGTTTTCCCCACTTTCTTCAATTTAAGTCTCAATTTGGCAATAAGGAGCTCATGATCTGAGCCACAGTTGGCTCCCATTCTTGTTTGTGCTGACTGTATAGAGCTTCTCCATCTTTGGCTGCAAAGAATATAATCAATCTGATTTCGGTGTTGACCGTCTAGTGATTTCCATGTGTAGAGTTGTATCTTGTGTTGTTGGAAGAGGGTGCTTGCTATGAGCAGTGCATTCTCTTGTCAAAATTCTATTAGCCTTTGCCCTGCTTCATTTTGTACTCCAAGGCAAATTTGCCTGTTACTCCAGGTGTTTCTTGACTTCCTACTTTTACATCCCAGTCCCCTGCAATGAAAAGGACATCTTTTTTGAGTGTTAGTTCTAAAAGGTCTTGTAGGTCTTCATAGACCCATTCAACTTTAGCTTCTTCAGCATTACTGGTCTGGGCATAGACTTGGATTACCATGATACTGAATTGTTTGCTTTGAAAATGAACATAGTTCATTCTGTAATTTTTGAGATTGTATCCAAGTACTGCATTTTGGACTCTTTTTTTGGCTATAATGTCTACTCCATTTCTTTGAAGGGATTCCTGCCCACAGTAGTAGATATAATGGTCATCTGAGTTAAATTCACCCATTCCAGTCCATATAAGTTCGCTGATTGCTAGAATGTCGACATTCACTCTTGCCATCTCTTGTATGACTACTTCCAATTTGCATTGATTCATGCACCTAACATTCCAGGTTCCTATTCAATATTGCTTTTTCCAGAATCAGACCTTGTTTCTATCACCAGTCCCATTCACAACTGGGTGTTGTTTTTGCTTTGGCTCCACCCCTTCATTCGTTCTGAAGTTATTTCTCCACTGACCTCCAGTAGCATTGGGCACCTACCGACTTGGGGATTTCATCTTTCAGTGTACTATCTTTTTGCCTTTTCATACTGTTCATGGGATTCTCCAGGCAGGAATACTGAAGTGATTTGTCATTCCCTTATCCAGTTGACCACATTCTGTCAGAATAGAATAGACTGTAGATGATCCAGAGAATCTTATTATCTATTTTTAGGTCTAACCCAGAAATTAGCACCTGGAATAGCATATCAATGAGAACTTTTGCCCTATCTGGGACGAGCTCCCCAGTGCCTTGGGGCAAAAAATGGTCATAAAGTGTCTCCCAAATATTGGCTGAGTTTTGACCTTAGGGTGGGACGAGAAATGTAGTATTTCCTGCCCTATCAGTAAACAAGGATATCATAGTCATCAGCTATTCCATCCCTCCAAATTTGAATTCCTAAGCCCTAAGGGCACTCAGGAAGGAGAATAATACTAAGACATTAGTATTATTGACCTTAGGGCGGGACTGAGAAATGTAGTATTTCCTGCCCTATCAGTAAACAAGGATGTCATAGTCATCAGCTATTCCATCTCTTCAAATTTGAATCCCTTAGCCCTAAGAGCACTCAGGAAGGAGAACAATACTAAGACATCATGTTAAGATCATAATACTAAGAACAGTACTAAGACTAGATTCAATCTAACAAACATGAGACTGCAACCACTCCCTATTTTGAACCCAAGGAAGCTCAGGATGTGAAAAGCTCAAGATGTGAAAAAGCACAAGATATTGAGATGCATATGATAAGAATGATTTCAGTGAGCCTCGACTCTTGTATCTTTCCATACATAGAAAATTGTTAAATTCCTTAACTTGAAATATCTAGTTCCCTTTAGTTAACAATATTTTTTTAATATTCAAACTATCTGTCCTTTGTTGCAACTTCTATGTAACCTAGACTTCAAATCTCACTTCCTCTGACCAATTCTCTCTGGTTTACTTAACATGCTGTCTCCAGGCTTGAAGTCATTAAAGTCCCTGCTTAATTAAACATAACTCTTAAAATTTAGGTTGTAAATATATTTAAGTAGATATTGTTTGGAAACACAACCAGCCTGTTTCTTCAGGTTGCTTCCTCTCCAAAATTCTGACTCCTTCCCTATACATCCAACTACATTTTGAATTCTGTCATCTTAGATGCCACTCCATCACAGAAGGTTTCTATTGGAGCCAAAAGCCTCTATCAGAATCAATTCCTTGCTCCTACAATTTCCTAGGTGTTCTTTTTTTTTTTTTTTTTCCTTCTAACCCACATTCCTAACTCTCTAAAAAGTGTTTTATAAGGTCCAACTCAAGTTTTCATCTCTAAAATCTGTCTGCATCATGAAGGTGTATCCCATGAAACATTGGAATTTCATTTCCTCTTCTAGGTTATTTGAGGAATAAGCCCTCACTCAAAGGTTGCTGGATCAACGTCCACCAGGGCCCCTCACTCTGCTCATTCGATAGTGGTGCATCTTCATCCAGAGCATCAGGAGAATTTGCATGGTTCCTTCCTTATCTTACATTTGTGAGACACTTTCTCCATGCATTTTCTCACCTCTTCTCTGGTTGATTTTCACAAATTTTATTGTCTCATCTCTCAATAATGTCTGACTCTTTGTGACCCTATGGACTGCAGCATGCCAGGCTTTCCTGTCTTTCACTATCTTCTGAAGTTTGCTCAAACTCACCAGAAACTATACAACTCTTAGAAGAAAACAAAGGCAGAACATTGTATGGCCTAAATCATAGCAAGATCTTCTATGACACACCACCTAAAATAATGAAAATAAAACCAAAAATGAACAAGTGGGACCTGAATACACTCAAAAACTTTTGCATAGCGAACCATAAACAAGGTGAAAAGATAACCCTCAGAATGGGAGAAAATAATAACAAATGAAACAACTGACAAAGGATTAATTCCCAAATATACAGCTCATAAAATTCAATACCAGAAAAACAAACAACTCAGTCAAAAAAAGGCAAAAGAGCTAACCAGACTTTTCTCCAAAGAAGACATACAGATGGCCAATAAACACATGAAAAGATGCTCAATATTGCTCATTATTAGAGAAATGACAATCAAACATGCAAAAAGTTATCAGCTCACACCAGTCAGACAGGTCATCATCAAAAAGTCCACAAACACCATGTGTTGGAGAAAAGGGAACTCTCTTGCACTGCTAGTGGGATTGTAAATTAATACAACCACTGTGGAAGACAGTATGGATATTCTGTAGAAATCTAAGAATAAAACTGTTGCAGAAGCCAGCACTCAAGAAACCAAGCACCACACTCGGAGAGCTGGAGAACTCAGATTTATTATGCCAGCAGGCCCAGAGGGGTTAACACTCCAGGCTCTGAGCCCCTAACAAAGGGATTACAGAGTTTTTATAGACAAACTGTAGTGGGCAACACTAGCTGTTAATAGGCTGGTTTAAACTAGGGGGTTTTGTGCACACAGGAACAGCAGTCAAGATGGGGAGAGGGATGCCTGTCCTGTACAGGCATGATTAAGCAGGTTTGCAGGGGCTGGGCAATTGCAAAGATCAGGACAAGGGTGAGTGAGATAAAATCCACTTCCTTGTATTGCAAGTCTCCACTTTCTTAGACTCCATGACCTACATGATTTAGACTTGGCAAGGGGCAAGCTGAGTTAGAAGCAGAAGGAGAAAGAGGTTATGTAAAATTTTAACTTTTCCTCTTCAAAACCACTATATGACCTAGCAATACCACTTTGAGTCATATACCCTGAGGAAACCAAAACTGAAAATAACACATGTACCCCAATGTTCATTGAAGCACTATTTGCAATAGCTAGAACATGGAAGCAACCTAGATGTCTATTAACCAATCAATGGATAAAGAAACTGTGGTGCACATATACAATGGAAAATTACTCAACCATAAATAGTAATTCATTTGAGTCAGTGCTAATAAGTTGGATGAATCTAGAGCCTATTATATACAGAGAAGTTAAGTCAGAAAAATAAAAGGAAATATATACATTTGTACATATGTATGGAATCTAGAAAGATGGTACTGATGCACCTATTTGCAGGTCAGCAATGGAGATGCAGACATAAAGAATAGTTTTATGGACAAGGACAGAGGGGAGGAAAGAGAGGGTGAGATGAATGGAGAGAGTAACATTGAAGCATATATACTACCATATGTAAAGTAGATAGTCAACTGAAATTTCCCATATGGCTCGGGGAACTCAGACTGGGGCTCTATAACAACCTAGAGGGGTGGGAAAGGGTGGGAGGGAAGTTCAACAGTGAGGGGACATATGTACACCTATGGCTAATTCTTCTTTATGTATGGAGTAAATCAAAACAATATTATAAAGCAATTATCCTTCAATTAAAAATAAATAAAATTTTAAAAGTTAACTAATGTCCTGGACTTATAGTCAGAAACTATGATTTAATTGATCTGGGGCTAAGAACCATTGTCAGACTTCCTGTTCCTTGAATCTACCCTTAAAGAATAGGACTAAGTGATCCAAGTCTCAATGGGTACAGCCCATCTATTCTTTTCTTTTTTTATGTTTTTAATTTATTTCATTTATTTATTGTCAATATATATTATTGACATATAGCTGACCTACAATGTTTCCAGTGCATAGCAAGGTGATTCAGCTATACAAATACACATGTATTATTTTCAGAATTATTTTTCATCATAGGTTATTGCAAGATTCTGACCATAGTTCCCTATGCTACACAATAAACTTTTGTTGCTTGGTGTATCTCTATTTTTTCATTAGAAAACTAACATTCTAGTCATACTAAAGCAAACAAGTAGAATCAAAATTTCATAGCTAATTCAGTTAGGCAAAAATTCACATTTCATAAAATATAAATATTATATATATATATATATACACACACACACATACATACACACAAAAGCTTTTCTACTATACTTGATAAAGGCTTGATAAAGAACATCAAAAAAAAAAGAGATGAAAAAACAGAGAACATAAACTAAATGAAATAGGAGCACTGAATATGAAATAGAAAAAGTGAAACAAACTAGATGAAAGTAAAACATCATCATATAGTCCAGTTGTTTTTAAACATGACTGCTCATTAGAAACATATCTGGAGCTGTGGGAAATACTCTCAAAACCTGAGTATTTGTATATTTCAAAAAATTTCAAGGTAATTCTGATATGCATCTGAATTTTAAAAAGTGATTACAGGTTTGCTATTAAATGGTAGTTTTGGTGATAGAGAGTTTTCTTATTTTTATGTTGACCAATCATGATACAATGGTATTAAGTGAGTAATAGTTGCATAATCAGAAGTATAAAAGATGTTTATCAGTTTTCACAATCAATAGCCAGACCAAAAATAAAAGATAATTATAGCTGTGCAGCTCTGGAGTGGTGAGCAGCCAAGAGGAGATACCCCAAGTCCAAGGTCAGGAGCAATGGCTATGAGGAGATTCCCCACGTCCAAGGTCAGGAGCAGCCCCTGTGCTTCACTGGAGCAGCTGTGAATAGAGACCCCATGTCCAAGGTCAGAGAAACCCCAGTAAGATGGTAGGCACTGAAGCATTTGTGAGGAGATACCCCATGTCCAAGGGCAAAGGAGAAGCCTCAGCGAGATGGTAGGAGGGAAGAATTTGTGTTTAGAATCAAATCCTATTCCAGCCAGAGATGCTCAGAGGGCTCAAACAAACCTTGTGCACACCAGGACACAGGGACCCCACAGAGACTGAGACAGAGCTGTGTTTGAGCATCTTCTGTGGAGGTACGAGTCAGCAGTGGTCTGCCAGAGGGACAGGGGTTCTGGGTGTGGGTATGGCATAAGTCCTCTTGGAGGAGGTCGCAATTAACCCCATCATAGAGCTGCCAGACTGGGAAATAGACACTTGGAGGGCACAATAGAACCTTGTGCACCAGGACCCAGGAGAAAGGAATAGTGACCCCACAGGAGACTTGCCTGTGAGTGTCTTGGAGTCTCCAGAGAAGGTGTAGGATGGTGGTGGCCTGCTGCAGGGTTGGGGTCACTGAATGTAGCAGTACATACATGGGATCTCTTGAAGGAAGTCACCATTATCTTCATTACCTCCACTATAGTTTGGCCCCAGGTAAAAAGCAGGAACTCTGTGTAAAAAGCATAGAGTGCGGGCGGCTGTGATGGTGCACAGAGCGCAGCCAAGAGGAGCTACCCCATGTGCGAGGTCAGGGGCAGAAACTGAGAGGACCCCATGCCCGAGGGGCAGCAGCCAAGAGGAGTTACCCCCACATTCGAGGTCAGGGGCAGCACCCGAGAAAGCCAGGCTACAACAGCACAGGAACGGCCAAGAGGAGCTACCCCATGTCCGAGGTCAGGGACGGCAGCCGGGAGAAACTACCCTATGCCCGAGGCCAGGGGCGGCGGGCCGAGATGAGCAACCCCACGTCCAAGGAGTAGTGGTTCCGCGGGTGCAGGAGGGCCTAGAGGAGCTATTCCATGTTCAAGGTCAGGAGGGGTGGTGGTGAGGAGATACCCCTCATCCAAGTTAAGGAGCAGTGGCTGCAGTTTGCTGGAGCAGTTGTGAAGAGATACCCCACGTTCAAGGTAAGAGAAACCCAAATAAGACAGTAGGTGTTGCAAGAAGGCATAAGAGGGCAGACAAATGAAACCATAATCACAGAAAACTAGTCAATCTAATCACACTAGGATCACAGCATTGTCTAACTCAATGAAACTAAGCCATGCCCGTAGGGCCACCCAAGATGGGCGGATCATGGTGGAAAGGTCTGACAGAATGTGGTCCACTGCAGAAGGGAATGGCAAACCACTTCAGTATTCTTGCCTTGAGAACCCCAAGAACAGTACAAAAAGGCAAAATAATAGCATAGTGAAAGAGGAAATCCCCAGGTCAGTAGGGGCCCAATATTCTACTGGAGATCAGTGGAGAAATTACTCCAGAAAGAATGAATGGATGTAGCCAAAGCAAAAACAATAACCAGTTGTGGATGTGACTGGTGAAAGAAGCAAGGTCCGATGCTGACAGTTCAGTTCAGTTGCTCAGTCGTGTCCGACTCTGCGACCCCATGAATTGCAGCACGCCAGGCCTCCCTATTCATCACCAACTCCCGGAGCTCACTCAGACTCAAGTCCATCGAGTCAGTGATGCCATCCAGCCATCTCATCCTCTGTCGTCCCCTTCTCCTCCTTCCCCCAATCCCTCCCAGCATCAGAGTCTTTTCCAATGAGTCAACTCTTCGCATGAAGTGGACGAAGTACTGGAGTTTCAGCTTTAGCATCATTCCTTCCAAAGAACACCCAGGGCTGATCTCCTTCAGAATGGACTGGTTGGATCTCCTTGCAGTCCAAGGGACTCTCAAGAGTCTTCTCCAACACCACAGTTCAAAAGCATCAATTCCTCAGCGCTGAGCCTTCTTCACAGTCCAACTCTCACATCCATACATGACCACTGGAAAAACCATAGCCTGGACTAGAAGGACCTTTGTTTGCAACGTAATGTCTCTGCTTTTCAATATGCTATCTAGGTTGGTCATAACTTTCCTTCCAAGTAGTAAGTGTCTTTTAATTTCATGGCTGCAGTCACCATCTGCAGTGGTTTTGGAGCCCAGAAAAATAAAGTCTGACACTGTTTCCACATCTATTTCCCATGAAGTGATGGGACCAGATGCCATGATATTCATTTCTGAATGTTGAGCTTTAAGCCAATTTTTTCACTCTCCTCTTTCACTTTCATCAAGAGGCTTTTTAGTTCCTCTTCACTTTCTGCCATAACGGTGGTGTCATCTGCATATCTGAGGTTATTGATATTTCTCCTGGCAATCTTAATTCTAGCTTGTGTTTCTTCCAGCCCAGCGCTTCTCATGATGTATTCTGCATATAAGTTAAATAAGCAGGGCGACAATATATAGCCTTGGCGTACTCCTTTTCCTATTTGGAACCAGTCTGTTGTTCCATGTCCAGTTCTAACTTTTGCTTCCTGACCTGCATACAGATTTCTCAAGAGGCAGGTCAGGTGGTCTGGTATTCCCATCTCTTTCAGAATTTTTCACAGTTTATTGTGATCCACACAATCAAAGGCTTTGGCATAGTCAATAAAGCAGAAATAGATGTTTTTCTGGAACTCTCTTGCTTTTTCGATGATCTAGTGGATGTTGCCAATTTGATCTCTGGTTCCTCTGCCTTTTCTAAAACCAGCTTGGAGGAGGAGCTAAGATGGCGGAGGAATAGGATGGGGAGAACACTTTCTCACACATAAATTTATCAAAAGAACATTTAAATGCCAAGTAGATTCCACAAAACAACTTCTGAATGCTGGCAGAGGACATCAGGCACCCAGAAAAGCAACCCATTGTCTTTGAAAGGAGGTAGAAAAAAATATAAAAGACAAAAAAAAAAAAAAAAAAAGAGAGAGAGAGAGACAAAAGAGGGAGGGATGGAGCTCTGTTCCGGGAAGGGGATCTTAAAAAAGAGAGAAGTTTCCAAACACCAGGAAACATTCTCACTGCCGAATCTGTGCCGAGCTTTGAAAGCACAGAGGGCAACATAACAGGGAGGAAAAATAAATAAACAATTAAAACCCACAGATTATGAGCCCTACAGCAACTCCCCCAGCAGAGAAGAAGTGCAGATGCCTGTACATGCCACTAGCAAGCGGGGGCTGGGCTGGGAGGCACGGCGTGGGCTGCATCGCTTAGAGGAAGGATCTGACCTGAATACCCCGAGTGCTATCTGAGCAAAATAATCTGGGCTAGCAAGCCAGACTGTGCGATATCTACTACATGAAAAGCCAGCCCTAACCTAAGACACCGCCAGACCCATACATGGAACAAAGGACTGAACAGAGATAGCTGGCTGCAGACCATCCCCTTCTGGTGACAGGTAGCCAGAGCCGGAAGGGGGCAATCACAGCCCCAGAGAGACATTATCTACAAAACTGTAAGCAGGCTTCTTTGCTAACTAAAACTT
Source organism: Bubalus bubalis (assembly GCF_019923935.1). NCBI lineage: Eukaryota > Metazoa > Chordata > Mammalia > Artiodactyla > Bovidae > Bubalus > Bubalus bubalis. The sequence goes on along the minus strand of NC_059159.1, from coordinate 62,465,541 downwards.
CTTGGGGTTCTGGACCATCAACATCCACCTGAGAAGGTCTGCCGGTTGTACACCTAGATAACCGAGCGGCGGGGATGCGACAAGTCGCAGCAACCATGCTCACCAAACACCTCATAACCTGAGCTTCTCGGACCTGGGAAGGGCACAAAATGCAGGCCCAACCGAGTCTGCGCCTCTGAGGACTACCCGAGTGCCTGAAACTGAGCGGCTTAGACCTGCGAGGTGCAAGCAGCCCAGGGCCGGCCGCGGACGGTTCCTGGCGGAGCAACCTAGAGCCTGAGCAGTGTGGGAAGGAAGGCTACATGTGCCATGAACGGGGCAGGCCCAGTGTGGCTGAGGCACTGCGAGTACACGCCAGTGTTATTTGTTTGCAGCGTCCCTCTCTACCCACAGGGCGACTGAACAAGTGAGCCTAAAAAAAAAAAAAAAAAAGTGTCCGCCACCGTCCCCTTTGTGTCAGGGCAGAAATTAGACACTGAAGAGACCAGCAAACAGAAGAAGCTATAACAGAGGGAACCGCCTTGGAAGCTACAGGCAATAAATTAAAACCCTGTGGTTAGTACCAACTACATAGGAAGGGGCCTATAGATCTTGAGAAATATAAGCTGGACCAAGGAGCTAACCGAAAATGAACTGACCCTACAATACCCAGAACACCACCAGAGAAAGTCCTAGATATATTTTTACTATTTTTACAGTCATTCTTTCTTTCTTTTTTTAATTTTTTTTTAAATTTAAGTCCTCTATTACTCCTTTAATTTTCACTTTTATAACCTACTAGTACTTTGCAAAAAAAAAAAAAAAAAGACCATTTTAAAAAAAAAACTAATTTCATATGTATATTTTTTATAATTTTTGTGACCTTGTTGTTGTTTTTTTTCTTCTTCTTCTTTGCTTTAACATTGTATTTTTGAAATTCCAAACTCTACTCTAGATTTTTAATTTTAGCTTTTTGGTATTTGTTATCAATTTTGTACCTATTTTTTTTTTTTATAATTTTTGTGACTTTTTTTCCTCTCTTTCTTTCTCTTCTTCTTTTCTTTAACATTGTATATCTGAGATTCCAAACTCTACTCTAGATTTTTAATTTATGCTTTTTGGTATTTGCTATCAATTTTATATCTATATTTTCTTTATAATTTTTGCGACTTTGTTTTTGTTTGTGTTTTTTTTTCTCTCTCTCTTTCTTTTTCTTCTTCTTTTCTTTAACATTGTATTTTTGAAATTCCAAACTGTACCCTAGATTTTTAACTTTTGTTTTTTGGTATTTGTTATCAATTTTGTACCTACATTTTCCTTATAATTTTTGTGACTTTGTTTTTTTTCTTTTTCTTTTTCTCTCTTTCTTTTCCTTCTTCTTTTCTTTAACATTGTATTTTTGAAATTCCAAACTCTACTCTAGATTTTTAATTTTTGCTTTTATGTATTTGTTACCAAATTTGTACGTTTAAGAACCCAATCTTCAGTACCCATTTTTTACTAGGGAGTGAGATTACTAGCTTGACTGCTCTCTCCCGCTTTGGACTCTCCTTTTTCTCCACCAGGTTGCCTGTGTCTCCTCCCTAACCCCTCTCTACTCTACCCAACTCTGTGAATTTCTGTGTGTTCCAGACGGTGGAGAACACTTAGAGGACTGATTACTGGCTGGATCTGTCTCCCTCCTTTTCACTTCCCCCTTTTATCCTACTGGCCACCTCTGTCTCCTTCCTCCTTCTTCTCTTCTCTGTATAACTCCGTGAACATCTCTGAGCGGTCCAGTTGTGGAGTGCACATAAGGAAGTGATTACTGGCTAGCCCTCTCTCTCCTCTATTGATTCCACCTCATCTCATTTGGGTCACCTCTAACTCCCTCTTCCCTCTTCTCTTCTCCATGTAACGCTGTGAACCTCTCTGGGTGGCCCTCACGGTGGAGAAACTTTTCATCTTTAACCTAGATGTTTTATCATTGATGCTGTATAGAAGGAGAAGTTTTGAAACTACTGTAAAAATAAGACTGATAACTGGAAGCAGGAGGCTTAAGTCCAAACCCTGCCTCCAGGGAACTCCTGACTCCAGGGAACATTAATTGACAGGAGCTCATCAAAACCCTCCATACATACACTGAAACCAAGCACCACACAAGGGCCAACAAGTTCCAGGGAAAGATATACCAAGAAAATTCTCCAGCAACAAAGGAACACAGCCCTGAGCTCCAAGATACAGGCCGCCCAAAGTCACCCCAAAACCATAGACATCTCATAACTCATTACTGGACACTTCATTGCACTCCAGAGAGAATCCAGGTCCACTCACCAGAACACCGACACAAGCTTCCCTAACCAAGAGAACTTAACAAGCCACCTGTACAAACCCACACACGGGGAGGAAACGCCACAATGAAGAGAACTCCACAAACTGCCAGAATACAGAAAGGACACCCCAAACTCAGCAATTTAAACAAGATGAAGAGACAGAGGGAATACCCAGCAGATAAAGGAACAGGATAAATGCCCACCAAACCAAACAAAAGAGGAAGATATAGGGAATCTACCTGATAAAGAATTCCGAATAATAATAGTGAAAATAATCCAAAATCTTGAAAACAAAATAGAGCTACAGATAATAGCCTGGAGACAAGGATTGAGAAGATGCAAGAAAGGTTTAACAAGGAAGAAGGTTTAACATAGAAGAAATAAAAAAGAGTCAATATAAAATGAATAATGCAATAAATGAGATCAAAAACACTCTGGAGGGAACCAACAGTAGAATAACAGAGGCAGAAGATAGGATAAGTGAGGTAGAAGATAGAATGGTAGAAATAAATGAATCAGAGAGGGAAAAAGAAAAATGAATTAAAAGAAATGAGGACAATCTCAGAGACCTCTGGGACAATGTTAAACACTCTAACATTCGAATCATAGGAGTCCCAGAAGAAGAAAACAAAAAGAAAGACCATGAGAAAATACTTGAGGAGATAATAGTTGAAAACTTTCCTAAAATGGGGAAGGAAATCATTACCCAAGTCCAAGAAACCCAGAGAGTCCCAAACAGGATAAACCCAAGGTGAAACACCCCAAGACAAATATTAATCAAAATAAAAAAGATCAAACACAAAGAACAAATATTAAAGGCAGCAAGAGAAAAACAACAAATTAACACACAAGGGGCTTCCCAAAGAATAACAGCTGGTCTTTCAATAGAAACTCTTCATGCCAGGAGGGAATGGCAGGACATACTTAAAGTGATGGGAAAAAATAAATAAATAAATAACCAACAGTGCAGATTATTGTACCCAGCAAGGATCTCATTCAAATATGAAGGAGAAATGAAAAGCTTTACAGACAAGCAAAAGCTGAGAGAATTCAGCATCACCAAATCAGCTCTCCAACAAATACTAAAGGATATTCTCTAGACAGGAAACACAAAAAAGGTGTATAAATTCGAACCCAAAACAATAAAGTAAATGGCAATGGGATCATACTTATCAATAATTACCTTCAACATAAATGGGTTGAATGCCTCAACCAAAAGACAAAGACTGGCTGAATGGATACAAAAACAAGACCCCTACATATGTTGTCTACAAGAGACCCACCTCAAAACAGAGGACACATACAGACTGAAAGTGAAGGGCTGGAAAAATTTTCCATGCAAATAGGGACCAAAAGAAAGCAGGAGTAGCAATACTCATATCAGATAAAATAGACTTTTAAACAAGTCTGTGAAAAGAGATAAAGACGGTCACTACATAATGATCCAAGGATCAATCCAAGAAGATATAACAATTATAAATATATATGCACCCAACACGGGAGCACCACAATATTTAAGAAAAATGCTAACAAGAATGAAAGGAGAAATTAACAATAACACAATAATAGTGGGAGATTTTAATACCCCCACTCACACCTATGGATAGATCAACTAAACAGAAAATTAACAAGGAAACAAACTTTAAATGATACAATAGACCAGTTAGACCTAATTGATATCTATACGACATTTCATCCCAAAACAATGAATTTCACCTTTTTCTCAAGTGCACACAGAACCTTCTCCAGGATAGATCACATCCTGGGCCATAAATCTAGCCTTGTTAAAGTCGAAAAAATTGAAATTATTCCAAGCATCTTTTCTGACCACAATGCAGTAAGATTAGATCTCAATTACAGGAGAAAAGCTATTAAAAATTCCAACATATGGAGGCTGAACAACTCGTTGCTGACTAACCAACAAATCACAGAAGAAATCAAAATTTGCATAGAAACGAATGAAAACGAAGTCACAACAACCCAAAACCTGTGGGACATTATAAAAGCAGTCCTAAGGAGGAAGTTCATAGTAATACAGGCATACCTCAAGAAACAAGAAAAAAGTCAAATAAACAACCTAACTCTACACCTAAAGCAACTAGAAAAGGAAGAAATGAAGAACCCCAGGGTTAGTACAAGGAAAGAAATCTTAAAATTTAGGGCAGAAATAAATGCAAAAGAAATAAAAGAAACCATAGCAAAAATCAACAAAGCCAAAAGCTGGTTCTTTGAAAGGATAAATGAAATTGACAAGCAATCAGCTAGACTCATCAAGAAACAAAGGGAGAAAAATCAAATCAATAAAATTAGAAATGAAAATGGGGACATCACAACATACAACACAGAAATCCAAAGCATCATAAGAGACCACTATCAGCAATTATATGCCAATAAAATGGACAACGTGGAAGAAATGGACAAATTCTTAGAAAAGTACAACTTTCCAAAACTAGACCAGGAAGAAATAGAAAATCTTAACAGACCCATCACAAGCACGGAAATTAAAACTGTAATCAAAAATCTTCCAGCAAATACAAACCCAGGTCCAGACGGCTTCACAGCTGAATTCTACCAAAAATTTAGAGAAGAGCTAACACCTATCTTACTCAAACTCTTCCAGAAAATTTCAGAGGAAGGTAAACTTCCAAACTCATTCTATGAGGCCACCATCACCCTAATGCCAAAACCTGACAAAGATGCCACAAAAAAAAAGAAAACTACAGGCCAATATCACTGATGAACATAGATGCAAAAATCCTTAACAAAATTCTACCAATCAGAATCCAACAACACATTAAAAAGATCATACACCATGACCAAGTGGGTTTTATCCCAGGGATGCAAGGATTCTTCAATATCCACAAATCAATCAATGTAATACACCACATTAACAAATTGAAAAATAAAAACCATATGATTATCTCAATAGATGCAAAGAAAGCCTTTGACAAAATTCAACATCCATTTATGATAAAAACTCTCCAGAAAGCAGGGATGGAAGAAACATACCTCAACATAATAAAAGCTATATATGGCAAACCCACAGCAAACATTATCCTCATTGGTGGAATAATTGAAAGCATTTCCTCTAAAGTCAGGAACAAGACAAGGGTGCCCACTTTCACCACTACTATTCAACATAGTTTTGGAAGTTTTGGCCACAGCAATCAGAACAGAAGAAGAAATAAAAGGAATCCATATTGGAAAAGAAGAAGTAAAACTCTCACTGTTTGCAGATGACATAATCCTCTACATAGAAAACCCTAAAGACTCCACCAGAAAATTATTAGAACTAACCAATGATTATAGTAAAGTTGCAGGATATAAAATCAACACACAGAAATCCCTTGGATTTCCATACACTAAGAATGAGAAAATAGAAAGAGAAATTAAGAAAACAATTCCATTCACCATTGCAATGAAAAGAATAAAATACTTAGGAATATATCTACCTAAAGAAACTAAAGACCTATATATAGAAAACTGTAAAACACCGGTGAAAGAAATCAAAGAGGACACTAATAGATGGAGCAATATACCATGTTCATGGATTGGAAGAATAAATACAGTGAAAATGAGTATACTACCCAAAGCAATTTATAGATTCAATGCAATCCCTATCGAGCTAACAACGGTATTCTTCACAGAGCTAGAACAAATAATTTCACCATTTGTATGGAAATACAAAAAACCTCGAATAGCCAAAGCGATCTTGAGAAAGAAGAATGGAACTGGAGGAATCAACCTGCCTGACTTCAGGCTCTACTAAAAAGCCACAGTTATCAAGACAGTATGGTACTGGCACAAAGACAGAAACATAGATCAATGGAACAAAACAGAAAGCCCAGAGATAAATCCATGCACATATGAACACCTTATCTTTGACAAAGGAGGCAAGAATATACAATGGATTAAAGACAATCTCTTTAACAAGTGGTGCTGGGAAAACTGGTCAACCACTTGTAAAAGAATGAAACTAGACCACTTTCTAACACCATACACAAAAATAAACTCAAAATGGATTAAAGATCTAAACGTAAGACCAGAAACTGTATAACTCCTAGAGGAGAACATAGGCAAAACACTCTCCAACATACATAATAGCAGGATCCTCTATGACCCACCTCCCAGAATATTGGAAATAAAAGCAAAAATAAACAAATGGGACCTAATTAAACTTAAAAGCTTCTACACAACAAAGGAAACTATAGGCAAGGTGAAAAGACAGCCTTCAGAATGGGAGAAAATAATAACAAATGAAACAACTCACAAACAACTAATCTCAAAAATATACAGGCAACTCCTACAGCTCAATTCCAGAAAAATAAATGACCCAATAAAAAAATGGGCCAAAGAGGTAAATAGACATTTCTTCAAATAAGACATACAGATGGCTAACAAACAAATGAAATTAGGCTCAACATCACTCATTATCAGAGAAATGCAAATCAAAACCACTATGAGGTACCATTTCACGCCAGTCAGAATGGCGGTGATCCAAAAGTCTACAAGCAATAACTGCTGGAGAGAGTGTGGAAAAAAGGGCACCCTCTTACACTGTTGGTGGGAATGCAAACTAGTACAGCCACTATGGAGAGCAGTGTGGAGATTTCTTAAAAAACTGGAAATAGAACTGCCTTATGATCCAGCAATCCCACTGCTGGGCATACACACTGAGGAAACCAGAAGGGAAAGAGACACGTGTACCCCAATGTTCATCGCAGCACTGTTTATAATAGCCAGGATATGGAAGCAACCCAGATGTCCATCAGCAGATGAATGGATAAGAAAGGAGTGGTACATATACACAATGGAGTATTACTCAGCCATTAAAAAGAATACATTTGAACCAGTTCTCAAAAGGTGGATGAAACTGGAGCCTATTATACAGAGTGAAATAAGTCAGAAAGAAAAACACTAGTACAGTGTACTAACACATATATATGGAATTTAAAAAGATGGTAACAATAACCCTGTGTACGAGACAGCAAAAGAGACACTGATGTATAGAACAGTCTTTTGGACTCTGTGGGAGAGGGAGAGGGTGGGATGATCTGGGAGAATGGCATCAAAATATGTATAATATCATATATGAAATGAGTCGCCAGTCCAGGTTCAATGCACGATACTGGATGCTTAGGGCTGGTGCAATGGGACGACACAGAGGGATGGTATGGGGAGGGATGAGGGAGGAGGGTTCAGGATGGGAAAGACATGTATACCTGTGGTGGATTCATTTCGATATATGGCAAAAACAATATAATATTGTAAAGTTAAAAAATTAAATTAAATTAAAAAAAAAACTTTGGAAAAAAATAAAAAAATAAAACTAGCTTGTACATCAGGTAGTTCACGGTTCATGTATTCCTGAAGCCTGGCTTGGAGAATTTTGAGCATTACTTTAACAGCATGTGAGGTGAGTGCAATTGTGCAGTAGTTAGAGCATTCTTTGGCATTGCCTTTCATTGAGATTGGAATGAAAACTGACCTTTTCCAGTCCTGTGGCCACAGGTGAGTTTTCCAAATTTGCTGGCATATTGAGTGCAGCACTTTCACAGCATCATCTTTCAGGATTTGAAATAGCTCAACTGAAATCCCATCACCTCCACTAGCTTTGTTCTTAGTGATTCTTTCTAAGGCCCACTTGACTTCACATTCCAGGATGTCTGGCTCTAGAAGAGTGATCACACTATAGTGATTATCTGGATCGTGAAGATCTTCTTTGTACCGTTCTTCTGTGTATTCTTGCCACCTCTTCTTAATATCTTCTGGTTCTGTTAGGTCCATACCATTTCTGTCCTTTATCGAGCCCATCTTTGCATGAAATGTTCCCTTGGTATCTCTAGTTTTCTTGAAGAGATCTCTAGTCTTTCCCATTCTGTTGTTTTCCTCTATTTCTTTACATTGATCACTGAGGAAGGCTTTCTTATCTCTTCTTGCTATTCTTTGGAACTCTGCATTCAGATGTTTATATCTTTCCTTTTCTCCTTTGTATTTTGCTTCTCTTATTTTCACAGCTATTTGTAAGGCCTCCCCAGATAGCCATTTTGATTTTTTGCATTTCTTTTCCATGAAGATGGTCTTGATCCCTGTCTCCTCTACAATGTCACGAACCTCCGTCCATAGTTCATCAGGCACTCTATCAGATCTAGTCCCTTAAATCTATTTCTCACTTCCACTGTATAATCATAAGGGATTTGATTTAGGTCATACCTGAATGGTCTAGGGTTTTCCCTACTTTCTTCAATCTCAGTCTGAATTTGGTAATAAGGAGTTCATGGTCTGAGCCACAGTCAGCTCCTGGTCTTGTTTTTGCTGACTGTATAGAGCTTTTCCATCTTTGGCTGCAAAGAATATAATCAGTCTGATTTTCGTGTTGACCATCTGGTGATGTCCAGGTGTAGAGTCTTCTCTTGTGTTGTTGGAAGCAGGTGTTTGCTATGAACAGTGCATTTTCTTGGCAAAACTCCACTAGTGTTTGCCCTGCTTCATTCTGTACTCCAAGGCCAGATTTGTCTGTTACTGCAGGTGTTTCTTGATTTCCTACTTTTGCATTCCAGTCCCCTATAATGAAAAGGACATCTTTTTGGGGTGTTAGTTCTAAAAGGTCTTGTAGGTCTTCATAGAACTGTTCGACTTCAGCTTCTTCCACATTACTGGTTGGGGCATAGACTTGGATTACTGTGATACTGAATGGTTTGCCTTGGAAACGAACAGAGATCATTCTGTGGTTTTTGAGATTGCATCTAAGTACTGCATTTCGGACTTTTTTGTTGACCATGATGGTCTGATGCTATAAAGAGCAATACTGCATAGGAACCTGGAATGTCAGGTCCATGAATCAAGGCAATTTGGAAGTGGTCAAACAGGGGATGATAACCGTGAACATCGACATTCTAGGTATCAGTGAACTAAAATTGACTGGAATGGGCAAATTTAACTCAGATGACCATTATATCTACTACTGCGGGCAGGAATCCCTTCAAAGAAATGGAGTAGCCATCATGGTCAACAAAAGAGGCTGAAATGCAGTACTTGCTTACAGTCTCAAAAATGACAAATGATCTCTGTTCATTGCCAAGGCAAACCATTCAATATCACAGTAATCCAACTCTATGCCCCAATCAGTAACCCTGAAGAAGCTGACTAACACCGAAAAAAGATGTCCTTTTCATTATAGGAGACTGGAATGCAAAAGTAGGAAGTCAAGAAATACCTGGAGTAACAGGCAAATTTGGCCTTGGAATACGGAATGAAGCAGGGCAAAGACTAACAGAGCTTTGCCAAGAAAATGCACTGGTCATAGCAAACACCCTCTTCCAACAACACAAGACTCTACACATGGGCATCACCAGATGGTCAACGTCGAAATCAGATTGATTATATTCTTTGCAGCCAGAGATGCAGAAGCTGTATACAGTCAACATAAACAAGACCAGGAGCTGACTGTGGCTCAGATTATGAGCTCCTTATTGCCAGATTCAGACTTAAATTGAAGAAAATGGGGAAAACCACTAGACCATTCAGGTATGACCTAAAACAAATCCCTTTTGATTATACAGTGGAATTGAGAAACAGATTTAAGGGACTATATCTGATAGATGGAGAGCCTGATGCACTATGGATGGAGGTTCGTGACATTGTACAGGAGACAGGGATCAAGACCATCCCCATGGAAAATAAATGCAAAAAAGCAAAATGGATGTCTGGAGAGGCCTTACAAATAGCTATGAAAAGAAGAGAAGTGAAAAGCAAAGGAGCAAAGGAAAGATATAAGCATCTGAATGCAGTGCTCCAAAGAACAACAAGAAGAGATAAGAAAGCCTTCCTCAGTAATCAATGCAAAGAAATAGAGGAAAACAACAGAATGGGAAAGACTAGAGATCACTTCAAGAAAACTAGAGATACCAAGGGAACATTTCATGCAAAGATGGGCTCGATAAAGGACAGAAGTGGTATGGACCTAACAGAAGCAGTAGATATTTAGAAGAGGTGGCAAGAATACACAGAAGAACTGTACAAAAAAGATCTTCATGACCAAGATAATCAAGATGGTGTGATCACTCACCTGGAACCAGACATCCTAGAATGTGAACTCAAGTGGCTCTTAGAAAACATCATTAAGAACAAAGCTAGTGGAGGTGATGGGATTTCAGTTGAGCTATTTCAAATCCTGAAAGATGATGCTGTGAAAGTGCTGCACTCAATATGCCAGCAAATTTGGAAAACTCAGCAGTGGGCAGAGGACTGAAAAAGACAGTTTTCATTCCAATCTCAACGAAAGGCAATGCCAAAGAATGCTCATACTACCACACAATTGCACTCATCTCACACGCTAGTAAAGTAATGCTCAAAACTCTCCAAGCCAGGCTTCAGCAATACGGGAACCATGAACTTCAAGATGTTCAAACTGGTTTTAGAAAAGGCAGAGGAACTAGAGATCAAATTTCCAACATCTGCTGTATTATCAAAAAAGCAAGAGAATTCCAGAAAAACATATATTTCTGCTTTATTGACTATGCCAAAGCCTTTGACTCTGTGGATCACAATAAACTGTGGAAAATTCTGAAAGAGATGGGAATACCAGACCACCTGACCTGCCTCTTCAGAAACCTGTATGCAGTTCAGGAAGCAACAGTTAGAACTGGGCATGGAACAACAGACTGGTTCCAAATAGGAAAAGGAGTTCGTCAAGGCTGTATATTGTCACCCTGTTTATTTAACTTATATGCAGAGTACATCATGAGAAATGCTGGACTGGAAGAAACACAAACTGGAATCAAGATTGCCGGGAGAAATATCAATAACCTCAGATACGCAGATGACACCACCCTTATGGCAGAAAGTGAAGAGGAACTAAATGGCGTCTTGATGAAAGTGAAAGAGGAGAATGAAAAAGTTGGCTTAAAGCTCAACATTCAGAAAACTAAAATCATGGCTTTTTGTCCCATCACTTCATGGGAAATAGATGGGAAAACAGTGGAAACAGTGTCAGACTTTATTTTTGGGGGCTCCAAAATCATTGCTGATGGTGACTGCAGCAATGAAATTAAAAGACACTTACTCCTTGGAAGGAAAGTTATGACCAACCTAGATAGCATATTCAAAAGCAGAGGCATTACTTTGCCAAACAAAGGTCCATCTAGTCAAGGCTATGGTTTTCCCAGTGGTCATGTGTTGGACTGTGAAGAAAGATGACCGCCGAAGAATTGATGCTTTTGAACTTTGGTGTTGGAGAAGACTCTTCAGAGTCCCTTGGACTGCAAAGAGATCCAACCAGTCCATTCTGAAGGAGATCAGCCCTGGGATTTCTTTGGAAGGAATGTTGCTAAAGCTGAAGCTCCAGTACTTTGGCCACTTCATGCAAAGAGTTGTCTCATTGGAAAAGACTCTGATGCTGGAAGGGATAGGGGGCAGGAGGAGAAGGGGACGACAGAGGTTGAGATGGCTGGATGGCATCACTTACTCGATGGACGTGAGTCTGAGTGAAATTCGGGAGTTGATGATGGACAGAGAGGACTGGTGTGCTCTGATTCATGGGGTCACAAAGAGTCAGACATGACTGAGTGACTGAACTGAACTGAACTGAACTGAAAAAGCAGGGAGGGAACACAGTTGCACCCGTCAACAGAAAATTGCATTAAAGATTTACTCAGCATGGTCCCACCCATTAGAGCAAGACCCAACATCCCCCTCAGTCAGTGTATCCCATCAGGAAGCTTTCATAAGCCTCTTATCCTTCTCCATTAGAGAGCAGACAGACTGAAAATCACAGTCACAGGAAACTAAGCAACCTAATCACACGGACCACAGCCTTGTCTAATCAATGAAACTATGAGCCATGCTATATAGGGCCACCCAAGGTGGACGGGTCATGGTGGAGAGTGCTCACAAAATGTGGTCCACTGGAGAAGGGAATGGCAAACCCCTTCAGTATTCCTGCCTGGAGAACCCCATGAACAGTATGAAATGGCAAAAAGATAGGACACTGAAAGATGAACTCCCCAGGTTTGAAGTTTCCCAATATGCTACTGGAGGTTAGTGGAGAAATAACTTCACAAAAAATGAAGGGATGGAGGTTAGTGGAGAAATAACTTCACAAAAAATGAAGGGATGGAGCCAAAACAAAAACAACACCCAGTTAGACTGCGATTGGTAATGGAAGCAAGGTCTGATGCTGGAAAGAGCAATATTGCATAGGAACCTGAGATATTAGGTCAATGAATCAAGGCAAATTGGAAGTGGTCAAACAGGAGATGGCAAGGGTGAACATTGACATTTTAGGAATCAACGAACTAAAATGGATTGGAATGGGTGAATTTAACTCAGATGACCATTATATCTACTACTGTGGGAAAGAATTTCTTAGAATAAATGGAATAGTCATCACAGTCAACAAAAGAGTCTGAAATGCAGTACTTGGATACAGTCTCAAAAATTACAGAATGATCTCTGTTCATTTCCAAGGCAAACCATTCAGTATCATGGTAATCCAAGTCTATGTAATGCTGAAGAAGCTGAAGTTGAATGGATCTATGAAGACCTGCAAGTCATTCTAGAATTAACACCCAAAAAATATGTCCTTTTTATTATAGGGGACTGGAATGCAAAAGTAGGAAGTCAAGAAACACCTGGAGTAACAGGTAAATTTGGCCTTGGAGTACAAAATGAAGCAGGGAAAAGGCTAATAGAGTTTTGCCAAGAGAACGCACTGGTCATAGAAAACACCCTCTTCCAACAACACGAGAGAAAACTCTATACATGGACATCACCAGATGGTCTACACTGAAATTAGACTGATTATATTCTTTGGAGCCAAAGACGTAGAAGCTCTATACAGTCAGCAAAACAAGACTGGGAGCTGACTGTGGGTCAGATCATGAGCTCCTTATTGCGAAATTCAGACTTAAATTGAAGAAAGTGGTGAAAATCACTAGACCTTTCATGTATGACCTAAATAGAATCCCATATGATTTTACAGTGAAAGTGAGAAATAGATTTAGGGGACTAGATCTGATAGACAGAGTGCCTGATGAATTATGGACAGAGGTTGGTGACATAGTACAAGAGACAGGGAGCAAGACCATCTCCAAGACAAAGAAATGTGAAAAAGCAAAGTGGCTGTCTGAGGAAGCCTTAAAATAATTATGAAAAGAAGAGAAGCAAAAAGCAAAGGAGAAAAGGAAAGATATACCCATTTGAATGCAGAGTTCCACAAAATAGCAAGGAGGGATATGAAAGCCTTCCTCAGTGATCAGTGCAAAGAAATAGACAAAAACAACAGAATGGGAAAGACTAGAGATCGCTTCAAGAAAATTAGAGATACAAAGGGAACATTTCATGCAAAGATGGGCTCAATAAAGGACAGAAGTGGTATAGATCTGACAGAAGCAGAAAATATTAAGAAGAGGTGGCAAGAATACACAGAAGTACGGTAAAAAATAATTTCTTCACCCAGATAATCACGATGGTGTGATCATTCGCCATTCCAGACATCCTAGAATGGTGAAGTCAAGTGGGCCTTAGGAAGCATCAATACGAACAAAGCTAGTGGAGGTGATGCAATTCAAGTTGAGCAATTTCAAGTCCTAAAAGATGATGCTTTGAAAGTGCTGCACTCAATATGCCAGCAAATTTGGAAAACTCAGCAGTGGCCACAGGACTGGAAAAGGTCAGTTTTCATTCAAATCCCAAAGAAAGTCAATGCCAAAGAATGCTCAACCTAGCACACAATTGCACTCATTTCACATGATAACATAGTAATGCTCAAAATTCTCCAAGCCAAGCTTCAGCAATACATGAACCGTGAACTTCCAGATGTTCAAGCTGGTTTGAGAAAAGGCAGAGGAATCAGAGATTGAGTTGCTAACATCTGTTGGATCATCGAAAAAGCAAGAATTCCAGAAAAACATATATTTCTGCTTTATTGACTATGTCAAAGCCTTTGACTCTGTGGATCACAATAAACTGTTGAAAATTCTGAAAGAGGTAGGAATACCAGACCACCTAACCTACCTCTTGAGAAATCTGTATGCAGGTCTGGCACCAACAGTTATAACTGGACATGGAACAACTTCTGTTTCCAAATAGGAAAAGGAGTACATCAAGGCTCTATATTGTTACCTTGCTTATTTAACTTATATGCAGAGAATATCATGAGAAATACTGGGCTGGATGAAGCGTAAGCTGGAATTAAGATTGCCAGGAGAAATATCAATAACCTCAGATAAACAGATGACACCACCATCCTGCAGATGACACTTTCACCTCTTGATGAAAGTGAAAGAGGAGAGTGAAAAAGTTGGCTTAAAATTCTACATTCAGAAAAGAAAGATCATGGCATCCAGTCCCATCACTGCATGGCAAATAGATGGAGAAATAGTGAAAACAGTGGCAGATTTTATTTTTGGGGGCTCCAAAATCACTGTGGATGGTGACTGCAGCCATGATATAAAAAGATGCTTATTCATTGAAAGGAAAGTTATGGCCAACTTAGACAGCATATTAAAAATCAGAAACATTACTTTGCCAACAAAGGTCCCTCTAGTTAAAGCTATGGTTTTTCCAGTAGTCAAGTATGGGTGTAACAGTTGGACAATAAAGAGAGCTGAATGCCAAAGAATTGATGCTTTTGAACTGTGGTGTTGTAGAAGACTCTTAAGAGTCCTTTGGACTGCAAGGATATCCAGCCAGTCCATCATAAAGTAAATCAGTTCTGAATGTTCATCTTGAAGTCCTGGATGTTCATTTTGTCCATTTTGATGTTGAAGCTGAAACTCCAATACTTTGGCCACCTGCTGGGAAGAGCTTACTCATTTGAAAAGACCCTGATACTGGGAAAGATTGAAGGTGGGAGGAGAAGGGGACGACAGAGGATGAGATAGTTTGATGGCATTACCGACTCAATGGACATGAGTTTGAGTAAACTCCAGGAGTTGGTGATAGACATGGAGGTCTGGCATGTTTTAGACCATAGGGTTGCAAATGTCGGACATGACTGAGGGACTGAACTGAATTGAACAATTGCAAGCCATAATGGAAACATGATTAACTTAACAATATAAAATAATAATGTAAAGTTGGGGGTTGGGTCAAACAGAGTGATTTGGTAAGCAGAAGTGCATATATGTACATGTTTTCATCCATCCAACCAGTGTATGTGTTTTGGTTGGTGCATTTAATCCATTTACATTAAAGGTAATTATTGATATGCATGATCTTACTACCATTATCTTAATTATTTTGGGTGTACTTTCTGTCGGTCTCTTCCTTCTCTTGTGTTTCCTGCCTAGAGAAGTTCCTATAGCCTTTGTTGTAAATAGGTTTTCGTGATGCTGAATTCTCTTAACTTTTGCTTGCCTGGAAAGTTTTTGATTTCTCCATCAAATCTGAAGGAGAGTCTTTCTTGGTAAAGTTTTCTTGATTGTATGTTCTTCCTTTTCATCACTTTAAATATATCATGCCATTCTCTTCTGGCTTGTAGAGTTTCTGTTGGGAAATGAGCTGATGGGAATTCCCTTGTATGTTACTTGTCCTGTTTCCCCCTTGTTTATTTATCTCTGTCTTTAATTTTTGTCAGTTTGATTACTACATATTTTGGTGTGTTCCTCCTTTGGTTTATCCTGCTTGGAACTCTCTGTGATTCCTGGATTCGGTTGATTATTTCCTTCCCCATGTTTGGGAAGTTGTCAGCTTTTATCTCTTCAGATATTTCTATCTCTTCTAAATATTTTCTCAGGTCCTTTCTCTCTTTCTTCTCCTTTCAGTTCAGTTCAGTTGCTCAGTCATGTCTGACTCTTTGCGACCCCATGAATCGCAACACGTCAGCCCTCCCTGTCCATCACCAACTCCCGGAATTCACTCAGACTCCTGTCCATCGAGTCAGTGAAGCCATCCAGCCATCTCATCCTCTGTCGTCCCCTTCTCCTCCTGCCCCCAATCCTTCCCAGCATCAGAGTCTTTTTCAATGAGTCAACACTTCGCATGAGGTAGCCAAAGGACTGGAGTTTCAGCTTTAGCATCATACCTTCCAAAGAACATCCAGGGCTGATCTTCTTCGGAATGGACTGGTTGGATCTCTTTGCAGTCCAAGGGACTCTCAGGAGTCTTCTCCAACACCACAGTTCAAAAGCATCAATTCTTCGGCGTTGATCTTTCTTCACAGTCCAACTCTCACATCCATACATGACCACTGGAAAAACCATAGCCTTGATTGGATGGACCATTATTGGCAAAGTAATGTCTCTGCTTTTAAATATGCTATCTACAAATGTGAACATTGGTTCATTTAATGTTGTCCCAAAGGTCTCTTAGACTGTCTTTATGTCTTTTCATTCTTCTATCTATATTATGTTGTGGCAGATTTCCATCATTGTGTCCTTCAGGTCATTTATCCACTCTTATGCCTCAGTTTTTCTGCTGTAGATTACTTCTAGTGTACTTCTTTTGTCTGCCCTATGATGGCTGAGGCTGAGAGGCTTGCGGAAGCTGATTCTTCTTCTTCTTCTTTTTATTTTTTCCATCCAGTTTTATTAATATATAACTAACATATAGCACTGTATAAGTTTAATGTGTAGTACATAGTGATTTGACTTATATACATCATTAAATGATTATAATATGTTTAGTGAACATTTATCATCTTATATACATACAAAATAAAAGAAAAAGAAAAAATTTCTTTCTTGTGATGAGAACTCTTAGGACTTACTTTCTTAACAATTTTCATGTACAACATATAACAATGTTAACTATATTTATTATGTTGTATCTTCTATCCCTAATACATATTTATCTTATAACTGGAAGTTTGTGCCTTTTAACTGCCTTCATCCAATTCCTCTTCCCCTCACTCCCTGCCTCTGGTAACCCCAAATCTGATCTCTCTCTCTTTTTAGTCAATGTATTTATTTTAATTGGAGACTAATTACTTTACAATATTGTAGTGGTTTTTTGCCATACATTGACATGAATTAGCCATGGTGTACCTTTGCCCCCCATCCTGAATGTCCCTCCCACCTTCCTCCCAAACCCATTCCTCCGGGTCAGCCCAGTGCACCAGCCTTGAGCACCCTGTCTCTTGCATTGAATCTGGACTGGTGATCTGTTTCACATATGGTAATATACGTGTTTCAATGCTAGTCTCTCAAATCATCCCACCCTCACCTTCTCCCACAGTCAAAAAGTCTGTTCTTTATCTCTGTGACTCTTTTGCTGTCTTGCATATATGGTCATTGTTACCATCTTTTAAAATTCCATATATATGTGTTAATATACTGTATTGGTGTTTTCTTTCTGACTTACTTCACTCTGTATAATAGGTTCCAGTTTCATCCACCTCATTAGAACTAACTCAAATGTATTCTTTTTAATAGCTGAGTAATATTCCATTGTGTATATGTACCACAGCTTTCTTATCCATTCGTCTACCAATGGACATCTAGGTTGCTTCCATGTCCTAGCTATTGTAAGCAGTGCTGCAATGAACGTTGGGGTATATGTGTCTCTTTCAATTCTGGTTTCCTCAGTGTTAATGCCCACCAGTGGGATTGCTGGATTGTATGGCAGTTCTATTTCCAGGTTTTAAGGAATCTCCACACTGTTCTCCATAGTAGCTGTAATAGTTTGCATTCCCACCAACAGTGTAAGAGTGTTCCCTTTACTCTGCACCCTATCCAGCATTTATTGTTCATAGACATTTTGATAGCAGCCATCCTGACTAGCATGAGATGGTACCTCATTGTGGTTTTGATTTTCATTTCTCTGATAGTGATGTTTAGAATCTTTTCATGTGGTTGTTAGCCATATACCTTCTTTGGAGAAATGTCTGTTTAGTTATTGGGTCCATTTTTTGATTGGGTCATTTATTTGTCTGGTATTGAGCTGCGTGAGCTGCTTGTATATTTTGGAGATTAATTATTTGTTAGTTGCTTCATTTGGTATTATTTCCTCCTATTGTGATGGCTGTCTTTTCACCTGACTTATAGTTTCTGGGAGGGACTGGGTCTTGCTCTGGTGGGCAGGGCCTTTCTCAGTAAAGCTTTAATCCAAGTATCTGCTGATGGGTGGAATTGCATTCCCTTCCTGGTAGCTGTTTAGCCTTAAGGCAACCCAGCCCTTGGATTGGGTTAGTGGTGAACTCCAAGAGGGTTTATGCCAAGGGTTTATTCCAGTGTCCCATCTCTGTGGTGAGCCCCTGCGGACCCATGCCTCCACAGATGGCCCTCCAACACTAGCAGGTAGTTTTGGTTCAGTTTCCTGTGGAATCACTGATCCTTTCCTGTGGGTCTTGGTGCTAGCAAAATTTTGTTTGTGTCCTCCAATACTGGATACTTTGTTTTCCCCAGGCCTCCTGGAAGTCTTATAATCAAATCCCACTGGCCCCTCTCAAGGCCAGATTCCCTGGATGTTCCAAGTTCCTTTGTCAGTTTCCCTTCTCTGAAAGGCTACAATAGGGTTCAGAACCTTCACAACAGTGTGATAACTTCTTTGGTATTGCTGTTCTCCAGTCTGTGGGTTCCAGTAGGTATGGGATTTGATTTTATTGGACTGTGCCCCTTCTACTGTCTCACTCTTGCTTCTTCTTTGTCTTTGGACAAAAGGCATCATTTTGGTGGATTCCAGCATCCTCCTGCTGAAGGTTGTTCAATAGCTAGTTGCAGTTTTGGTGGTCTAAAGGAGGAGATGAGCATACATCCTTCTACTCTGCCATTTGAATTTGCATGGCTGGGGTAATTAATAGGTGATGACTAGCAGGACATTGTGTGACTCCTGAGCATGAAGATCTTTTTGTCCCCCATGCCTTGTAGGCTAGTCTCCAGTCTCCATGACTTTCTCTGAGTTTGAAAGGATATAATAATTTGAGCCCTTCCATTCTGGCACCAGCTAAGAGCTAATATTGCCTCAACCTTTGTGATACATTACTGGTCCTAATACTCACCAACTGTGTGATTTGGGGTAAATATCTTTACCTCTCTGATTAACTTTTAAAATCTATCATTAACCAAATTGTAAGAAAGGGAGACCTGATTGAAATAAAAATATGTTTATTTGGCGTTCTTAAGACTAATGTTCAGAGACACACTGTCAAGAAGCACTTGAATTGTGTTCTGCCAGACTATAAAATAGGGGAGTCTTATAAAGACAAAACCTGAAAGGTTATCATTATTTACATGAGTTATTTTTTAAGAATTATAATTTGAACTGGCAAGAAGTAAAAATGCTTATTGGTGGTGGTTTATTCACTAAGTCATGCCCAACTCTTGTGACCTCATGGACTGTAGCCTGCAGACTCTTCTGTTCATGGGATTTCCCAGGCAAGAATATTGGAGTGGGTTGCCTTTTCCTTCTCTAGGGGATCTTCCCAACCCACGAATTGAACTGTTAGGTAGGTAGAATAGGGAAAAGGAGTCCAAAATGGCGGTGGCTAAAAGACAAGGAAGGCCTGAGGACCAGAGTGAAGACTTCCAGCAGAACAAACAGCACTCATGGCTAAGCCCAATATGCATAGGGCAGGCCCAGGTGGAGGAAAAAACATATAAAAGGAGGAGCCAAAGCGCTTTCTCTCGGACTCTCTCTCCCACGTGCGTGCACTCTTCTCTCTCTCTCTCTTTCTCTCCCTCTCTCACTCTCCCGCTATCCTCTAAATAAAATAGAGCTGTAACACTGATTTGCCTAAGAGCTGTAGCACATTTTGTCCAAGACCCAAGAGCTGTGACGCACCAAGGGCTTTAATGTCTGTCGCTCCAAATCTTTGTTGTGACGAGACAAAGAACCGAGGAACATACACTCGCGTGACATCTATGGTGCCGTGACTCAGATATAACATGGCTGAAACAACCTCTGCGTGGAAGAGGCCAAGCACAGCAGGAGCCCAACTCAGCGAAGCTCCCACGCTAGAAGCAGGAGGCGAAGAAACACAGCTCAGGGGAAGGCCCATCTTGCTGGAAACTGGGACAGCAAAAAACGAACTCAGCAGAAAGCTCACGCGGCCCAGTCTCAGATTCCAGAAGACCTCTGGTTAAGGTAAGAGGTCCTCGCTCCTATAGCTGGAGGGACCTTTACAATCTCTCATTTCTTGTTTCCTTGAACCTCCCGCGAACAGGCGGGTGGCAGGGGCACAATGGAGGGACTCTGGAGAGGCTACTCTTCAGTATGTCCCAAAGGCGCTATCTGCTGAGCCCCAGTATCTGTTACCCAAGCTGGTGGGGGTTCTTTTGTCCTTTCTCTTCTCTGTGCCAAGGATCAGACCAATGAAACTGTGAGCACCAGTCAGATATTTAGCAAATTTTCTGGCGGGCTATGAAGGGGATTCCTTGGTATGTTTTTCCCACTGCTTTTTCCTCCTGTCCTTCAGCTCTCTCCCGGGACTCAAGCCCTGCCAAAACTAATGAAACTCAGGCTCTGATGTCTCATTGCAAAAATCCATTGACAGATGAAGCGATAAGAGGTAGATTTGTTAGAATCCAGAGAGAAGCCACCCTTCAGGGTGTGAACCATTGCTTAGGGCAAGGGCTGCGGCCATGGAATTAGGCCTGGCTAGGTTTTGTGAGGGGGTGGAACTCATATGCTAGTAAGTGAGAGGATCATCCCAGCCATTGGGGAACCACCCACTCTTCCCTCTTTTGACCTTGTGCCTTGGAGCTGTCTTGCCACCTCTGGGTGTGTCTGTTGGCTTATAGATCGGGGATTAAGGTTTACTTGAATTTGACTTGTAATCTTGGACCCAATTTATTTTAATTGGCTTACATTATACCCCTGTGCTATGTCATTCTTTCAAAGTTTGTGCTCTGACCCTTCCCTCCTGTTTCATGCTCTTTTCCTGAGCCCCATCCAGACCCACAAGGTTGCCTCTACAATCTTCTGGACAGACAACCAGAAAATAGCTGGCCTTGGGAGGCAAATACTCTATAATATCCAACCCCCTAATCCTACCCAATACTGGTCACATTGGAGATCTTGGGGACGCCCAAACTCCAGTCCGGGGGTCCCAGGAGGTCATCACGCCTTGACCTGCCTAGGGATCGGTCTTCAAAAGGTTGTCACGCCTCAACCTGTTTGGGGATCCTTTAGTCCCAGGGGTTCCAGGAGGTCGTCATGCCTCGACCTGCCCAGGGACCCAATCCTTGGGAGGCCGTCACACCTCGACCTGCCCAGGGATTTAATCTCTAGGAGGCTGTCACGCCTCAGCCTGCCTGGGGATCTGCACCCTGACCCGGGGACGCCTGGCTCTCAGGTTGCAACAGTTCTGGGTAGGATGAACTTACATCATATCTATTCCCGTCCACAGTGGGCAAAACAAACCTCTTAATTCTACCCAGCATTGTTAACACTGGAGATCTTGGGGACACCCAAACTCCAGTCCACGGGGTCCCAGGAGGTCATCACGCCTTGACCTGCCTAGGGATCGGTCTTCAAAAAGTTGTCACACCTCAACCTGTTCGGGGATCCTATAGTCCCAGGGGTCCAAGGAGGTCATCATGCCTCGACCTGCCCAGGGACCCAATCCTTGGGAGGCCATCACACCTCGACCTGCCTGGGGATCTGCACCCTGACCTGGGGACACCTGACTCTCAGGTTGCAATAGTTCTGGGTAGGATAAGCTTCAGAAAGACTCACCCCTAAGGAAGTCTACCTATTGAAACAGAAAGAAGCCTATTACTTGTGGGACTGTGCCCAGTCTCAGCAATAACTCAGGAGCCCAGTGAGAACCCCACTGCCTTTCTGGAGAGGCTAAAAGAGGCACTCCAAAAGCTTACCAACCTGAACTTAG
Source organism: Bubalus bubalis (assembly GCF_019923935.1). Classification (NCBI taxonomy): domain Eukaryota; kingdom Metazoa; phylum Chordata; class Mammalia; order Artiodactyla; family Bovidae; genus Bubalus; species Bubalus bubalis. The sequence continues at coordinate 62,443,479 of NC_059159.1, read as the reverse complement.
ACTCTTACGAGGGATGGGTGATTTTAAAGGACAAATTCCTGTCCCAATGTGCATCAGATATCAGAATTAAGTTACAGTAGCTACAACAGCAGGACCCTGCTGCCTCTTTAGATGAGATGGTCCAGACAGCCACCAATACCTTTTATAACAGAGAACAGGAGAAGGAGGCCAATGCCCAGGAAAAGGAGAGAAAGAAAGAGACAAGGCATGCCCAGATGCTGGCCGCCCTCCAGAGAAGCCCTATGGCAAACCCCGAGTCCTTGAGGGAAAAGGCACGAGACAGATGCCTGATCTGTAGACAGGCGGGGCATTGGGCCAAAGAGTGTCCAAACCGTGACAAGTCTCCTAGAACGGCTTTCCACAAATGCCATCAACTGGGACATTGGGCAGCACTCTGTCCTTAGGACCCAAGAGCCTCAAGGTCAAGCATCAAGCCTACTCTCACGATGGTTCAAGAGGACTGAAGCAGCCCACTCCAGCCAACCCGACTGTCACAGATAACCATCACGGGGCTGGAGCCAAGGGTGCAACTAGATGTGGCAAGTAGGTCTGAGAATTTCTTGGTTGACACAGGGGCTACCTACTCTGTCTTGATCTCCTACTCCGGAGCCTTCTCCTCCCAAACCTGTACCATTTTGGGTGTTACAGGAAAAGCAACCACTTAAAGATTCACCCGAGCACTTCTTTGTTGCTGGGATGGACAAATATTTTCCCACCAGTTTCTGGGTGGTCCCTGAGTGTCCTACCCCCTTATTGGGAAGAGATATACTCACTAAACTGGGGACCACTCTTGTGATGGGATGTTTTTCAGCCCCTAGAGCTCTACTGCTCCTGGTTACTACTGAAGAACCCATTACACCTTCAACACAGAGGGACCAAAAACTATGGGAAGACAAAATTAACCCCCAGGTGTGGGACCAGGGTATTCCTGGACGAGCCCACCAAGCTGAACTGGTAATCATTGTCCTCTGAGATCCCACTCGGTTTCCTAACCAGAAACAATATCCTCTCAAAAGAGAGGCTTGGGAGGGACTACAGCCTTTAATAAATAAATTCCTTCCTTGTGGGCTATTGTTCCCCACCAGTTCGCCATGTAACACCCCAATCCTCTCAGTAAAGAAAAAAGATGGAACCTGGCAAATGGTTCAAGATCTCCAGATTATAAATGAAGCTGTTCTCCCCCTCCATCCCACAGTACCCAATCCCTATGTAATCTTGGGAGAAATCCCACCCAGTGCCAAATGGTTTACAGCCTTGAGTCTTAAAGATGCATTTTTTTGCATACCACTGGCTAAAGAATCCCAATACCTTTTTGCCTTTGAGTGGGAGGCCCCAGGAGAAAAACACCAACAGATGACTTGGACAGTATTACCTCAGGGGTTCAGAGATGGCCCCCACCTGTTTGGACAGGCCCTTAGCCGGGATCTCCTAGATCTGGACCTGGGACCTAATGGGAAAATATTACAATATGTAGATGACCTACTAATCTGCTCTCCAGATGAGAAAAGTGCCCAACAACATGCATTTCAGGTTCTAAACTTCTTGGCAGAAAGGGAATATAAAGTCTCCCGTGCTAAGGCACAGATGGTCGAGACAAAGGTCACTTACTTGGGAGTTCAGATTACACATGGGTCCAGGAGGCTGTCCTCTGATCGGGTACAAGGAATCCTCCAGTTGCCCTCCCCCACAACTCGAAAACAATTACGAGCTTTCCTGGGGCTAACTGGTTATTGTAGAATCTGGATACCCAATCATGGTCTAATTGCCCAGCCTTTGTATGAAAGCTTAAAGGGACGAGATGATTCAATCCCACTAATGTGGGGAACTCCTCAAAAGGAGGCAGAGGCTACACTAAAACAGGCCTTAACTCAGGAACCTGCCTTGAGGTTGCCAGACCCAGAAAAAGCATTCCAACTTTATGTCCATGAAAGAGAGGGAATAGCCTTGGGAGTATTAATTCAAAGGTTGGGATCTGAGCCCCAGCCTGTAGCTTACTTATCCAAGAGGCTTGGTCCAACTTCCCGAGGTTGGCCCCCCGCCTTCGAAATCTTGCAGCTATTGCAATCATGATATAAGATGCTTTAAAACTCTCCTTTGGGGGGCAAACTATTTTTACCAGCCACCAAGTAAAACAACTCCTAAATGGGAGAGGCCATTTATGGATGTCTGATCAAATAATCCTCAGATGTCAAGTAATGCTGATGGAAAATCCAGGCCTCACTATATCCCCTTGTGAGGTTCTTAACCCAGCCACCCACCTACCTACCCCCGAGGGCTGTCTCCCGTTTCCCTATTGTCTAGAAACCTTGGACCACTGGACAAAACCCCGAGAGGGATTGTCAGAAGATCCTCTGGCCAATCCTGAGGAAATCTGGTACACTGATGGAAGCAGCTTTGTCTTGGATAGAAAAAGAGCCGGGTATGCAGTAGTCTCCAATTTTGAGACCATAGAGGCTAAGCCTCTGCCACCAGGCACTTCAGTCCAATTAGCTGAGCTCATAGCCCTGACTCGAACTTTAGAGCTGGGAAAAGGAAAAAGAATAGCCATTTACACTGACTCCAAGTATGCCTTTCTGGTGCTACATGCACGTGCGGCTATTTGGAAAGAAAGGGGCCACTTGACAACTCGAGGGTCTCCAATCAAATATGGCGATCAGATTCTTCAATTCTTGGAGGCAGTCCATCTTCCCACTGAGGTTTCAGTCTCCCACTGTAAAGGACACCAAAAAGGGAGTACGGAAGTGGCATGAGGGAACCAAGCAGCTGATCAGGAAGGTAAGATTGCAACATTACAGAACCATGACCTAATAGGGATTGCCTCCTTAGTTCCACAGACTAATTTGCCAGAAACTCCTTCATATACTGAAGGTGAGACTCTTCAAGCTAAGAGTGAGGGCTTTCAAGAAGATCGTATGGGGTGGTTCCAAAAGGAGGGACTCCTTTTTCTGCCTGGGAACCTCCAATGGAAGTTGGTTAACTCCTTACTTGCCACTACTCATTTAGGAGAAAAGGCCCTCCAAAGATTACTAGAAAGGTCCTTCAGAGGAACAGGCTTCCAAACAACTATAAGACAGGTGGTCTCCTCTTGTCCCACTTGCCAATTAAACAACCCCCAAGGAACTCGAAGACCCCAGCTGGCCCAGCCCATCCAACGATGTGGGGCCTACCCAGGAGAGGACTGGCAGATAGGCTTCACCCAGATGCCAGTTTCTCAAGGGTATAAATACCTATTAGTTATGATAGATACATTCACAGGATGGATTGAAGGCTTTCCCACCCAGACTGAGAAGGCTGAGGAGGTGGTAAAAAAAAAAACTGCTCCATGAAATCATTCCAAGATTTGGTCTGCCCAGGTCATTACAAAGTAACAATGGGACATCATTTACTTCTAAGGTCACCCAAGGAGTCTCGAAAGCATTGGGCATTACTTATTATCTCCATTGTGCCTGGAGGCCTCAATCTTCAGGAAAAGTAGAACGAGCCAATCAATTCTTAAAATCAGTGATAAAAAAGATAACCCAGGAGACCTCCCTGGGATGGAGGGAGGCTTTACCAATAGCTCTCTTCTGCACCCGCATTGCCCCTAAGGAACAGGTTGGTCTTAGTCCTTATGAGATGCTATATGGGAGACCTCTTGTTTATGTCAATGACCTTTTCCTAGATCCAGAGGTTCAGACCCTCCAGTCTTATACCATAGCCATTGGGCAATTCCAACAGGATATACACTTGTGGGGTATGAACCAGGACCCAAAAGATTCTAAAGACTCACCACTATATGCTCCAGGAACTCAAGTCCTTATTAAAGTCCAGCACACATGGAAGGGTCCCTACCCTGTAATACTTTCTACCCCCACAGCAGTCAAGGTACCAAGACATGACTTCTGGATTCACTACTCACGAGTCAAGCCATGGAAGAAAACAGAAGAGGACACTCAATATACCTATGAGCCCCTGGGAGATCTCAGATACCTAGTAAGAACTACAAATGAGTGCCATTCTAATGAACACCCCCAAAATCTGGTTTCTGGGGATAACATTTCTCAGGATAACTCTAAGGAGCCAACACAGCTTGACAGAGATTGTACTCCAAGAGAGACAGGAGATAGATCTTCTGATCCCTGAACAAGGAGGGACTTGAGCTATCCTGGCGATGTGAATTTAAAATTGACCAATGTCCCTACTAGTCCTTGTTATGCTATATTGATGATGATTATGATTATTCCATGTACTGTCAATTGTATAACATGTTTTGTCTCTGCCCAGGTCAACCAGCTACAACATGCAGTGCCAGTTCAACAAAGATATAAAACTACAGCTAACCACGGAATATATCACACACCCTTGGACACCGCTATAAGGACTCTGAGGATTGAGACTAGCAAGAGGAGGAGGCCCAATACACCTCACCGCCCCAGTTCAGCAGGAAGTAGCCAGAAAGACCTCGACTCCCCTATTCCCAAAGAATTGGGCCTCCCATCTCTTGAGGGGGGAATGTTAGGTAGGTAGAATAGGGAAAATGAGTCCAAAATGGCGGTGGCTAAGACAAGGAAGGACCAGAGTGAAGACTTCAGGCAGAACAAACAAAACAAACAGCACCCCTGGCTAAGCCCAATTTGCATATGGCAGGCCCAGGTGGAGGAAAAAACATATAAAAGGAGGAGCCAAAGCGCTTTCTCTCGGACTCTCTCCCACATGTGTGCACTCTTTTCTTTCTCTCTCTCTCTCACTCTCCTGCTATCTTCTAAGTAAAATAGAGCTGTAACACTGATTTGCCTAAGAGCTGTAGCACAGTTTGTCCAAGACCCAAGAGCTGTGACGCACCAAGGGCTTTAATGTCTGTCACTCCAAATCTTTGTTGTGATGAGACAAAGAACCGAGGAACATACACTTGCGTGACAGAACTAAGGCAGACTTCTACATTGCAGATGGATTCTTTACTGACAGAGCTATGAGGGAAGCCCTAAAAGTGCTTATTGCTGCTGTTGCTTATTCAGTTCAGTTCAGTTCAGTCGCTCAGTCGTGTCTGACTCTTTGCGACCCCATGAATCACAGCACGCCAGGCCTCCTTGTCCATCATCAACTCCTGGAGTTCACTCAAACTCACGTCCATAAAGTCAGTGATGCCATCCAGCCATCTCATCCTCTGTCGTCCCCTTTTCCTCCTGCCCCCAATCCCCCCCAGCAACAGAGTCTTCCAATGAGTCAACTCTTTGCATGAGGTGGCCAAAGTATTGGAGTTTCAGCTTTAGCATCATTCCTTCCAAGAACACCCAGGGCTGATCTCCTTTAGAATGGACTGGTTGGATCTCCTTGCAGTCCAAGGGACTCTCAAGAGTCTTCTCCAACACCACAGTTCAAAAGCATCAATTCTTTGGTGCTCATCTTTCTTCACAGTCCAACTCTCACATCCATACATGACTACTGGAAAAACCATAGCCTTGACTAGACGGACTTTTGTTGGCAAAGTAATGTCTCTGCTTTTTTTTCAATATGCTGCTTATCAGGTAAGGATAATTTGAGGTAAGAATTGCATAGTTAAAGGAAAGAACTTGAGACAATAATGTTGCAATTGGGAGGTGTTCTGAATATGGCTTGTGATGTCCTTGGGTTTCTTACAGTTCAAAGTAAGTTCAACTTCTCATTGCTGCAGTGATATGTCTGAGACAATAGCTACCTGACTCCATCTTTGTATACCTCAATTGTGATTATTCAATTATAATTTAAGCTTGTCATAACTATATAAAATACAGTCAAGAACTACTTGGCAGAATTGCTACAAGCATGATAAAATTTATATATATATATATATATATATTTCGGAGAAGGCAATGGAAACCCACTCCAGTGTTCTTGCCTGGAGGATCCCAGGGACGGGGGAGCCTGGTGGGCTGCCGTCTGTGGGGTCACACAGAGTTGGACACGAATGAAGTGACTCAGCAATATATATATATTTCTAAAACTCAGCATTTTGCCTGGTATACACATGTTACAAAGAAGGACCTCAGCAATTATAGGTTGAAAATAATCAAAGATTATCCTCCATCTCATAGGGAAAGTCTATATATCACCAAACATTTTTAAGTATCTATTATTTGCTAAGCATTGTAATATGAAATTAAAAGATGCTTACTCCTTGGAAGAAAAGTTATGACCAACCTAGATAGCATATTGAAAAGCAGAGACATTACTTTGCCAACAAAGCTCCTTTTAGTCAAGGCTATGGTTTTCCAGTGGTCATGTACGGATGTGAGAGTTGGACTCTGAAGAAAGATTAGTGCTGAAGAATTGATGCTTTTGAACTGTGGTGTTGGAGAAGACTCTTGAGAATCCCTTGGACTGCAAGGAGATCCAACCAGTCCATTCTGAAGGAGATCAGCCCTGGGTGTTCTTTGGAAGGAATGACGCTAAAGCTGAAACTCCAGTACTTTGGCCACCTCATGCAAAGAGTTGACTCCTTGGAAAAGACTCTGATGCTGGGAGGTATAGGGGGCAGGAGGAGAAGGGGATGACAGAGGATGAGATGGCTGGATGGCATCACTGACTCGATGGACGTGAGTCTCAGTGAACTCCGGGAGTTGGTGATGGACAGGGAGGCCTGGCGTGCTGCGTGCTGTGATTCATGGGGTCGCAAAGAGTCGGACATGACTGAGCAACTGAACTGAACTGAACTGATAATGTGAGGTCTGCCTCTTTTTTCTTCCTGTATATATAATAACAATAGAGATGAATGAAGAGAATGTCTTTGTTCAGGAAATTTAAAATTGGTAAATACAGGTAGGAAAACAAAGAAACCAATGGATTCTATATATAACATTCATATATTTTTATATGTATCTACATTTGTAATATAAACCCAAGTGTAGTAAATGTTAACTGGAGATAAAATCAATATGTTGTTCAAGCTCAGAGCAAGGAAGAAGTAATTTTCCTTGAGGGTAACAGGGAAGCCTGGAGTGGATTTGAGTTGGTTCTTTTAAAATGTGTTGCATTTCCACAGGTGAGGAAGAACTGGAAAAGAACATTCCAAGCTGAGGGATGATATAACTGAGACTGAGAGTTTGAGATATGAGTTTGCAGATCTCTGCTAAAAGTCCATCAAGGGAGGCTTTGCCTGCTTTGCCAAAGGATTTGAATCTTCAACCTGAAAACAACTGGTTATCAATGGAAATTTGTGTCCTGGGACATATGCTCCATTTGAAGATTTTGGTTCACCGATTCTAGTGACAGGATGGGAGTGTGTTGGAAATCTCTGGTCAGGTTATGACTCCCCATCTCTTCCTCCTCACCTTGGCCCATGACCAAAGCCTCAGATATCTTATGAAGATCAGCTCAGGAAATGCCCTTGGGTTCTGCGTCCCAGTCTGCATTCCAGTTACAGCACAGAGGTTCTGTCCTCTCACATTGCACCTGGAGTCTATTTCTTTACCAATCAATTTGGAGCGCTGCCCTTTGGATGATCTGCTTAGTTTTCCATTTCATTATCTCCCCTGGGAAGTATCTCAGGTCATTATCCATACCCTCACCATTCTAGCCTAAATTTCATACACCCTCTCCTCAGTGTGGACTCAAATTTCATTTATTTGAGAGAAAAGCCAGGGTAGTTTTTGCTCTTGGCCTAGGACCTTTCACTTTTCTGGAGACTGGAGGCAGAGGACATATTGGATAGCTATTACTATAGTCTGGCCTAAACTAATGAAGGCAGAGCTAGGGCTTGTCACAGGGCTTCTGTGCTGGAGAAGGAAGAACTGCATGGAAGAGACACTATGACAGTGGAAGTGACAGGTTGTAATTTGCATGTGACTTTTAATTATGGAACCAGTTTAAGTTTTCAAACTTTTGGTTTCCTGACTCATAGCTTGTTTTCATTTGTTCGTAGTATTCTGAAGTCTTGGAAATATTACAATCTGAGTAATCAGAGTGGTGTCTCGGGGTGGGCTTTGGAAGACTGTCACCAAGTCATTATTTAAAATACTACTGCTTCTTTTATTTAAAAGAGTTCAGTTCAGTTGCTCAGTCGTGTCCAACTCTGCAACCCCATGAATGGCAGCATGTCAGGAGATATGTTATTCAAATTCTAGACTTGTTGATTGGGGAGCATAAGGCTGCTGGGGAACATTCTGAACATTCAGAATCATGGGGGTTAGAATATGATTCTGAAAAGGAAAGCCTTGCTAGCTAACACTGGCCTCTAGGCTCCCATGAACCCACCTTACAGGAGAGCACACTTCTTAGCAAGTCCATCAGGCAAGAATGTGGTTCCCAGTTTTGCAGCATGTTGGAATCATCTGGAGAACTTTATAAAACTCTGACACCTTCAGATATTCTGATACTGATATCACTGGAATACAGGTTGGCCATTGAAATTTTTAAAACATACCAGGAAAATCTAATGAATAGCAAAGTTTGAGAGGAGTTAGTGGGTGGATATTTGATTTACAGTGCTTTTCACACTTAAGCGTGCATCAGAGTTACCTGCAGAGCTTGTTCAAATACAAATGACTAGGCCCCACTCCCTGAGTGTCAGAGTTCTGTAATGCTGTCTAAGAATTTGTATTTCTATCCAGTTTTCCAGTAATGCTGATAATCGTGCTATCAGTTGCTTAAGTTCTGCTTATGAAGTCATGCTGTTTAAGAGCTATGTGACCCTGAGAATGTCCCCAATCTTTATGAAGTAGTTTCTGCATTTCAGTTCAGTAGAGTCACTCAGTCATGTCCGACTCTTTGTGACCCCATGGACTGTAGCACACCAGGCTTCCCTGTCCATCACCAACTCCTAGAGCTTGCTCAAACTCATGTCCATCGATTTGGTGATGCCATCCAATGATCTCATCTTCTGTCATCCCCTTCACCTCCTGCCCTCAATCTCTCCCTGCATCAGGGTCTGTTTCAGTGAGTTAGTTCTTTGTATCAGGTGGCCAAAGTATTGAAGCTTCACTTCAGCATTAGTCCTTTCAATGAATATTCAGGACTGATTTCCTTTAGAATTGACTGGTTGGATCTCTTTGCATTTCAAGGGACTCTCAAGAGTCTTCTCAAACACCAAATTCAAAAGCATCAATTCTTAGGTGCTTAGCTTTCTTTATGGTCCAACACTCACATCCATACATGACTGCTGGAAAAACTCAGTTTTGACTATACGGACTTTTGTCAGCAATGTCACTGCTTTTTAATATACTGTCTAGTCTGGTCATAACTTTTCTTCCAAGGAGCAAGTGTCTTTTAATTTCATGACTGTAGTCACTACCTGCAGCGATTTTGGAGCCCAAGAAAATAGTTTCTTGTTGTTTCTATTGTTTCCCTATTTGTCATGAAGTGATGGGACTGGATGCCATGATCTTGGGTTTTTGAATGTTGAGCTTTAAGCCAGCTTTCTCGCTTTCCTCTTTCACTTTCATCAAGAGGCTCTTTAGTTCCTCTTCACTTTATGCCATAAGGGTGGTATCATCTGCATATCTGAGATTATTAATATTTCTCCCTGCAATCTTGATTCCAGCTTGTGTTTCATACAGCCTGGCATTTCACATGATGTACTCTGCAAATAAGTTAATAAACAGGGTGACAATATACAGCCTTGATGTACTCCTTTCCCAAATTGGAACCAGCTTGTTTTTCCATGTCCGATTCTAACTGTGGCTTCTTGATCTGAATACAGGTATCTCAGGAGGAGGTAAGGTGGTATGGTTTTCCCACCTCTTCAAGAATTTTCCGGGGGGTGGTCCTAGGATGGTGGAGGAATAGAACAGGGAGACCACTTTCTCCCCCACAAATTCATCAAAAGAACATTTGAACACTGAGTAAATTCCACAAAACAACTTCTGAATGCTGGAAGAGGACATCAGGCACCCAGAAAAGCAGCCCATTGTCTTCAAAAGGAGGTAGCAAAAAATATAAAAGATTAAAAGAGAGACAAAAGAGGTAGGGACTGAGATCAGTCATGGGAAGGGAGTCTTAAAAGAGAGAGAAGTTTCCAAACACCAGGAAACACTCTCACTGGCGAGTTTGCAGCGAGCCTTGGATCCTCAGAGGGCAACAAAACCTGGAGGAAAAATAAATAAATAATTAAGCCCACAGATTATGTGCCCAGTGGTAACTCCCACCAGAGAAGCAGCCCCCATCTGCTACTAGCAAGCAGGGGGCTGGGCAGGGAGGGGTGGGCTACATTGCTTAGAGTAAGGACACAGCCTGAATGCCCCGAGGGCAATCTGAGGGAATGAACTTGAGATAGCAAGCCAGATTGTGGGGTAGCTATACAATCTCAAAAACAAGAGAATGACCTCTGTTCGTTTCCAAGGCAAACCATTCAATATCACAGTAATCCAAGCCTATGCCCCAACCAGTAATGCTGAAGAAGCTGATATTGAATGGTTCTATGAAGACTTACAAGACCTTTTAGAACTAACACCCCAAAAAAGATGTCCTTTTCATTATAGGGGACTGGAATGCAAAAGCAGGAAGTCAAGAAACACCCGATGTAACAGGCAAATTTGGCCTTGAAGTACAGAATGAAGCAGGGAAAAGGCTAATAGAGTTTTGCCAAGGGAACACACTGGTCATAGCAAACACCCTCTTCCAACAGCACAAGAGAAGACTCTACACATGGACATCAACAGATGGTCAACACCAAAATCAGATTGATTATATTCTTTGCAGCCAAAGATGGAAAAGCTCTATACAGTCAGCAAAAACAAGACCAGGAGCTGACTGTGGCTCAGATCATGAACTCCTTATTGCTAAATTGAGATTTAAATTGAATAAAGTAGGGAAAACCACTAGACAATTAATGTATGACCTAAATCAAATATCTTATGATTATACAGTAAAAGTGAGAAATAGATTTAAGGGATTAGATCTGATAGAGTGCCTGATGAACTATGGAGGGAGATTTGTGACATTGAAGAGGAGACAGGGATCAAGACTATCCCCATGGAAAATAAATGCAAAAAAGCAAAATGGCTGTCTAAGGAGGCCTTACAAATAGCTGTGAAAAGAAGAGAAGGGAAAAGCAGAGGAGAAAAGGAAAAATACAAGCATCTGAATGCAGAGTTCCAAAGCATAGCAAGGAGAGATAAGAAAGCCTTCAGCAATCAATGCAAATAAATAGAGGAAAACAACAGAATGGGAAAGACTAGAGATCTCTTAAAAAAAAAAAATTAGAGATACCAACGGAATATTTCCTGCAAAGATGGGCTTGATAAAGGGCAGAAATTGTATGGAACTAACAAGCAGAAGATATTAAGAAGAGATGGCAAGAATACACAGAAGATCTGTACAAAAAAGAGCTTCGTCATGTCTGACTCCTTGCAATGCCATGAACTATAGTCTATCACGGTCCTCTGTCCATGGGATTCTCCAGGCAAGAATAATGGAGTGGGTTGCCATTTCTTTAGACAACACAGAAATACAAAGGATCATAAGAGACTACTATATGCAATTATATGCCATTAAAATGGACAACTTGGAAGAACTGGACAAATTTTCTTAGAAAACTACAACTTTCCAAAACTGAACCAGGAAGAAATAGAAAATCTTAACAGACCCATCACAAGCACGGAAATTGAAACTGCAATCAGAAATATCCCAACAAACAAAAGCCCAGGTCCAGACGACTTCACAGCTGAATTCTGTCAAAAATTTAGAGAAGAGCTAACACCGATCCTACTAAAACTCTTCCAGAAAATTGCAGAGGAAGGTAAATTTCCAAACTTATTCTATGAGGCCACCATTACCCTAATACCAAAACCTGACAAAGATGCCACAAAAAAAGAAAACTACAGGCCAATATCACTGATGAACACAGGTGCAAAAATCCTTAACAAAATTCTAGCAATCAGAATCCAACAACACATTAAAAAGATCATACACCATGATCAAGTGGGCTTTACCCCAGGGATGCAAAGATTCTTCAATATCTGCAAATCAATCAATGTGATACACCACATTAACAAATTGAAAAATAAAAGCCATATGATTATTTCAATAGATGCAGATAAAGCATTTGACAAAATTCAACATCCATTTATGATAAAAACTCTCCAGAAAACAGGAATGGAAGGAACATACCTCAACATAATAAAAGCTATATATGACAAACCCACAGCAAACATTATCCTCAATGGGGAAAAATTGAAAGCATTTCCCCTAAAGTCAGGAACAAGACAAGGGTGCCCACTTTCACCACTACTATTCAACATGGCTTTGGAAGTTTTGGCCACAGCAATCAGAACAGAAAAAGAAATAAAAGGAATCCATATTGAAAAGGAAGAATTAAAACTCTCACTGTTTGCAGATGACATGATCCTTTACATAGAAAACCCTAAAGACTCCACCAGAAAATTACTAGAGCTAATCAATGAATATAGTAAAGTTGCAGGATATAAAATAAACACACAGAAATCCCTTGCATTCCTATACACTTATAATGAGAGAAAATACAAAGAGAAATTAAGGAAACAATTCCATTCACCATTGCAATGAAAAGAATAAAATACTTAGGAATATATCCACGTAAAGAAACTGAAGACCTATATATAGAAAACTATAAACCACTGGTGAAAGAAATCAAAGAGGGCACAAATAGATGGAGAAATATACCATGTTCATGGATCGGCAGAATCAATATAGTGAAAATGAGTTAGCCATTTTATTGGCATCAAATTGCTGATAGTAATCTCTTATGATCCTTTGTATTTCCGTGTTGTCGGTTGTGTTCTCTCCATTTTCACTTCTAATTTTATTGATTTGATTTTTCTCCCTTTGTTTCTTCATGAGTGTGGCTAATGGTTTGTCAATTTTATCCTCTCAAAGATTCAGCTTTTGGCTTTGTTGATTTTTGCTATGGTCTCTTTTGTTTCTTTTGCATTTATTTCTGCCCAAATTTTTAAGATTTCTTTCCTTCTACTAACCCTGGGGTTCTTCATTTCTTCCTTTTGTAGTTGCTTTAGGCCTAGAGTTAGGTTATTTATTTGACTTTTTTCTTGGTTCTTGAGGTATGCCTGTATTGCTATGAACCTTCCTCTTAGCACTGCTTTACAGTGTCCCACAGTTTTAGCTTGGTTATTTTTCATTTTCATTTTTTTCTATGCATATTTTGATTTCTTTTTTGATTTCTTCTGTGGTTTATTGGTTATTCAGCAGCCTGTTGTTCAGCCTCCATATGTTGGAATTTTTAACAGTTTTTCTCCTGTAATTGAGATCTAATCTTACTGCACTGTGGCCAGAAAGTATGCTTGGAATGATTTCAATTCTTTTGAATTTACCAAGGCTAGATTTATGGCCCAGGATGTGATCTATCCTGGAGAAGCTTCCATGTGCACTTGAGAAAAAGGTGAAATTCATTGTTTTGGGGTGAAATGTCCTATAGATATCAATTAGGTCTAACTGGACTATTGTATCATTTAAAGTTTGTGTTTCCTTGTTAATTTTCTGTTTAGTTGATCTATCCATAGCTGTGAGTGGGGTATTGGGGTATTAAAGTCTCCCACTATTGATGTGTTATTGTTAATTTCCCCTTTCATACTTGTTAGCATTTGTCTTACATATTGTGGTGCTCCTGTGTTGGGTGCGTATATATTTATAATTGTTATATCTTCTTCTTGGATTGATCCTTTGATCATTGTGTAGTGTGATTCTTTGTCTCTTTTCATAGCCTTTGTTTTAAAGTCTATTTTATCTGATATGAGTATAGCTACTCCTGCTTATTTTTGGTCTCTATTTGTGTGGAATATCTTTTTCCAGCCCTTCACTTTCAGTCTGTATGTGTCCCTTGTTTCTAGGTGGGTCTCTAGTAGACAACATATATAGGGGTCTTGTTTTTGTATCCATTCAGACAGTCTTTGTCTTTAGGTTGAGGCATTCAACCCATTTACATTTAAAGTAATGATTGATAAATATGATCCCGTTGCCATTTACTTTATTGTTTTGGGTTCACGTTTAAACACGCTTTCTGTGTTTCCTGTCTAGAGAAGATCCTTTAGCATTTGTTGGAGAGCTGGTTTGGTGATGCTGAATTCTCTCAGCTTTTGCTTGTTTGTAAAGCTTTTGATTTCTCCTTCATATTTGAATGAGATCCTTGCTGGGTACAATAATCTGTGCTGTTGGTTATTATTTTTTTTTTTTCATCACTTTAAGTATGTCCTACCATTCCCTCCTGGCATGAAGAGTTTCTATTGAAAGACCAGCTGTTATTCTTTGGGAAGCCCCTTGTGTGTTATTTGTTGTTTTTCCCTTGCTGCCTTTAATATTTGTTCTTTGTGTTTGATCTTTTTTATTTTGATTAATATTTGTCTTGGGGTGTTTCACCTTGAGTTTATCCTGTTTGGGGCTCTCTGGGTTTCTTGGACTTGGGTAATGATTTCCTTCCCCATTTTAGGAAAGTTTTCAACTATTATCTCCTCAAGTATTTTCTCATGGTCTTTCTTTTTGTCTTCTTCTTCTGGGACTCCTATGATTCGAATGTTAGAGTGTTTAACATTGTCCCAGAGGTCTCTGAGATTGTCCTCATTTCTTTTAATTCATTTTTCTTTTTTCCTCTCTGATTCATTTATTTCTACCATTCTATCTTCTACCTCACTTATCCTATCTTCTGCCTCTGTTATTCTACTGTTGGTTCCCTCCAGAGTGCTTTTGACCTCATTTATTGCATTATTTATTTTATATTGACCCTTTTATTTCTTCTAGGTCCTTGTTAAACCTTTCTTGCATCTTCTCAATCCTTGTCTCCAGGCTATTATCTGTAGCTCTATTTTGTTTTCAAGATTTTGGATTATTTTCACTATTATTATTTGGAATTCTTTATCAGGTAGAGTCCCTATCTCTTCTCTTTTGTTTGGTTTGGTGGGCATTTATCCTGTTCCTTTACCTGCTGGGTATTCCTCTGTCTCTTCACTTGTTTATAGTGCTGAGTTTGGGGTGTCCTTTCTGTATTCTGGCAGTTTGTGGAGTTATCTTTATTGTGGAGTTTCCTCACTGTGGGTCGGGTTGGACAGGTGGCTTGTCAAGGTTTCCTGGCTAGGGAAGTTTGTGTCGAAGTTCTGGTGGGTGGAACTGGATTTCTGCTCTCTGGAGTGCAATGAAGTGTCCAGTAATGAGTTATGAGATGTCAATGGGTTTGGAGTGACTTTGGGCAGCCTGTATGTTGAAGCTCAGGGCTTCCTCTGTTGCTGGAGAATTTATGTGGTATGTCTTGCTTTGGAACTTGTTGGCCCTTGGGTGGTGCTTGCTTTCAGTGTAGGTATGGAGGTGTTTGATGATCTATCAGTTAATGTTCCATGGAGTCAGGAGTTCTCTGGTGTTCTCAGGATTTGGAGTTAAGCCTCCTGCCTCTGGTTTTCAGTCTTATTCTTACAGTAGCCTCAAGACTTCTCAATCTATGCATTGCTGATGATAAAACATCTACTTTAACAAAGTAGAATTTGTTGCTAACCAAGAATTCTTGGGATTCTAGATGGTAAACATCTGCCTGAGAAGGTGTGCCAGTTGTACACCCAGAAAACGGAGCAGCAGGGATGGGGGAGGTGATAAGTCGCAGTGACCTATCTACTAGGTCACTAGTAGATAATATCTATAGGTTAAAGATGAATAGTTTCTCCACAGTGAGGGACACCCAGAGAGGTTCACAGAGTTACATGGAGAAGAGAAGAGGGAGGAGGGAGATAGAGGTGACCAGGATGAGACGAGAGGGAATCAAAAGAGGAGAGAGCAAGCTAGCCAGTAATCACTTCCTTATGTGCGCTCCACAGTCTGGACCACTCAGAAATGTTCACAGAGTTATACAGAGAAGAGAAGAGGGAGGTAGGAGACAGAGGTGGCCAGGAGGATAAAGGGGGGAATCAAAAGGAGAGAGACAGATCCAGCCAGTAATCAGTTCCCTAAGTGTTCTCCACAGTCTGGAACACACAAAGAGATTCACAGAGTTGGGTAGAGAAGAGAAGGGGGAGGGAGAAGATAGAGGTGACCTGGTGGAGAAAAAGGAGAGTCCAAAGGGGGAGAGAGCAGTCAAGCCAGTAATTTTGCTCCAAAGTAAAAATGGCTACTGAAGATTGGGTTCTTAAAGGTACAAAATTGATAACAAATACCAAAAAGCAAAGATTAAAAATCTAGAGTAGAGTTTGCATTCTCAAAAATACAGTATTAAAGAAAAAAAGGTCACAAAAATTATAAAATATATATATATATATGAAGTTTGCTTTAACAAATAGGGTCTCTCTTTTTTTTTTTTTTTGCAAAGTAATAGGAGATTATAAAAATGAGAATTAAAGGAGTAATAGAGGACTTAAAAACATTTTTTTTTAATTTAAGTATGATAATAGTAAAAATATATCTAGGACTTTCTCTGGTGTTGTTGTGGACAGTGTGGGGTCAGTTCATTTCCAGATAGTTCTTTGATCCAGCTAATAATTCTCAAGATCTATAGGTCCCTTCTTATATAGTTGGTGCTAACTATAGGGTTTTAATCTATTGCACCTGTCACTTCCAAGGCGGTTCCCTGTTTTAGCTTCTTCTGTTTGCTGGTCTCTTCAGTGTCTAATTTCCAACCTGCCACAAGGGGGCGGTGGTGGATACTTTTTTAGCCTCACTTGATCAGTCGTGCTGTGGGGAGGGAGGGACCCTGCCAACAAATAACACTGGCGTGTGCTCACAGTGTCTCGGCACACTGGGTTTGCCCCCACTCATGGCGTGTGTGCTTTCCCTGTCTACACTGCTTAGGCTTTAGGTTGCTCTGCAGGGAACTGTCTGAGGCCAGCCCTGGGTTGTATGCACTTCCCATGTCTAAGCTGCTTAGGTTCAGATATTCAGGTACTCCTCAGAGGTGCAGACTCGGTTGGCCCTGCGTTGTGTGCCCTTCCAGGTCCAAGCAGCTCAGATGACCAGGTCTTTGGTGAGCATGGTCACTGTGACTTATCACCTCTCCCGTCCCTGCTGCTCCGTTTTCTGGGTGTACAACTGGCGCACCTTCTCAGGCAGATGTTTACCATCCAGAATCCCAAGAAGTCTTGGATAGCAACAAAGTCTCCTTGCAGTTTGGTAGATGATGCCTATCTGGGGCCGTGATTGCCCCCCTCCGGCTCTGGCTGCACTCGCCTACCTGTCTCCGGAGGGGGATGGGCCAGTCCACAGCCAGCTAGCTCTGCTCAGTCCTTTGTTCTGCGAGCAGGCCTGGAGGTGTCTTAGGTTAGGGCTTTTTGCGGGGTGGCTATCCCACAGTCTGATTTGATATCTCAAGTTAGTTCCCTCAGATTGCCCTTGGGGAATTCTGGCCCAGTCCTTACTCTAAGCAATGCAGCCCTCAGCTCCCTGCCTAGCCCCTGCTTGCTAGTAGCAGATGCGGGCGTCTGCACTGCTCTCCACTGGGAGTTACCATTGGGGGTGTAATCTGTGGGTTTTAATTATTTATTTATTTTTCCTCTGGGCTATGCTGCCCTCTGTGGTTCCAAGGCTTGCCACAGACTTGCCAGTGAGAGTGTTTCCTGGTGTTTGGAAACCTCTCTTTTGTAAGACTCCCTTCCCAGGACGGATCTCCATCCCTACGTCTTTTGTCTTTCTTTTTTATTTTATATTTTTCCTACCTCCTTTTGAAAACAATGGGCTGTTTTTCTGGGTGCCTGATGTCCTCTGCCAGCATTCAGAAGTTGTTTTGTGGAATTTACTCAGCGTTCAAATGTTCTTTTGATGAATTTGTGGGGGATAAAATAGTCTCCCTGTCCTATTCCTCCACCGTCTTCTATAGTTTTCTTTTTTTGTTGCATCTTTGTCTGGTTGAAATTAGGGTGATGCTGGCCTCATAGAATGAGTTTTTAGGTTTACCGTCCTCTGGAATTTTCTGGAAGAATTTGAGAAGAATAGGTGTTAGCTCTTCGCTAAATTTTTGGTAGAATTTACCTGTGAAGCCATGTGGCCCTGGGCTTATGTTTGTTGGAAGATTTTTTTACTACCATTTTGATTTCTGTGCTTGTGATGGGTCTGTTAAGATGTTCTATTTCTTCCTGGTTCAGTTTTCTTATACTTTTCTTATACTTTTCTAAGAAATTCTCCATTTTTCCAAGTTGTCCATTTTATTGGCATATAATTGCTGTTATACTTTTCTAAGAATTTGTCCGTGTCTTCCAAGTTGTCCATTTCTTCCAAGTTGTCCATTTTATTGGCATATAATTGCTCATAGTAGTCTTTTATGATCTTTTGTATTTCTATATTGTCTATTGTGATTTCTCATTCTCATTTCTAATTTTATTGATTTGACTCCTCTTCTTTTTTTTTTTTTTTTAACCTTGATGAATCTGGCTAACAGTTTGACTGTTTATCTTCTCAAAGAACAAGTTTTTAGTTTTGTTGATCTTTGCTTTGTTTCCTTTGTCTCCTTTGTTTTTTTGTTTTCATTTATTTCTGCTCTGATGTTTTCTTTTATAATTTTATTTTATTTTTAAACTTTACAAAATTGTATTCGTTTTGCCAAATATCAAAATGAATCTGCCACAGGTATACATATGTTCCCCATTCTGAACCCTCCTCCCTCCTCCCCCCCCCCCCATACCAACCCTCTGGGTCATCCCAGTGCACTAGCCCCAAGCACCTGGATAAGAAAGCTATGGTACATATACACAATGGAGTATTACTCAGCCATTAAAAAGAATACATTTGAATCAGTTCTAATGAGGTGGATGAAACTGGAGCCTATTATACAGAGTGAAGTAAGTCTGCTCTGATGTTAATGATTACTTGCCTTCTACTAACTTTGGAGTTCTTTTGTTCTTCTTTTTCTAGTTGCTGTAGGTGTAAACTTAGGTTGTTTATTTGATGTTTCTCTTGTTTCCTGAGGTAGGCTTGTATTGCTATGAAGCTCATTCTTTGCACTGCTTTTACTGAATCCCATATGTTTGGGGGTTTTGAGTTTTCATTTCCATTTGTTTCTATCCCTTGAGGCTCAGACAGTATATTTACCATCTGCCTGCAATATGAGAGACCTGGGTTCAATCCCTGAGTTAGGCAGATCCCCTGGAGAAGGGAATGGCAACACATTTCAGTATTCTGGCCTGAAGAATTCCATGGACAGAGGATCCTGGCAGGCCCCAGTCCTTGAGGGTCACAAAGAGTCAGACATGACTGAGCATCTTTCACTCCCTCACTCACTCACACATATTTTGAATTCCTTTTTGATTTCTTCCATGTGTTGTTTAGCCTCCATATGCTTGAGTTTTTAATAGCTATTTTCCCCTGTAGTTGAAAAGATGCTTGAATTGATGTTGATTTTTAAAAATTTACCAAGACTATATCTGTGGCCCAGGATGTGATCTATCCTGGAGAATGTTCCGTGAGCACTTGAGAAATAGGTGAAATTTATTGTTTGGGGGTAAAATGCCCCGTAGATATTAATTAGGTCTAACTGGTCCATTGTATCATTTAAAGCTGTGTTTCCTTGCTAATTTTCTGTTTGGTAGATCTGTCCATAGGTGTGAGTGAGGTATTAAAGTCCCCCACTATTATTGTGTGTTAGTGTTAATTTTCCTTTTCATACTTGTTAGCATTTGCCTTATGTATTGAGGTGCTCTTATGTTGGATGCATATATATTTATAATTGTTATATCTTCTTCTTGACTTGAACCTATGATCATTATGTAGTGTTCTTCTTTGCCTCTTACCATGGTCTTTATTTCAAAGTCTATTTTATCTGATATGAGTATTGCTACTCCTGCTCTCTTTTGGTCTTCATTTGCATGAAATATGTTTTTCCAGCCCCTCACTTTCAGTCTGTATGTGCCCCTAAGGTTTCAGGTGGGTCTCTTGTAGACAGCATATATAGGGGTCTTATTTTTTTATCCATTTGGCCAGTCTTTGTCTTTTGGTTGGAGCATTTAACCCATTTGAATTTAAGGCAATTATTCATAAGTATGATCCCATTACCATTTACTTTTTCATTTTTGGTTTATTTTATAAACCTTTTCTGTGTTTCCTGTCTAGAGAAAATACTTTAGCATTCATTGAGGAGCTGGTTTGATGATGCTGAATTCTCTCAGCTTTTGCTTATCTGTAAAGCTTTTGATTTCTCCTTCATGTGAATGAGATCCTTGCTGGGTAGAGTAATCTTGGTTGTAGGTTTTTTCTCTTCCATCACTTTATTCATGTCCTGCCATTCCCTTCCGGACTGAAGAGTTTTTATTGAAAGATCAGCTTTTATCTTTATAGGGATCCCATTGTATGTTATTTATTGCTTTTCCCTTGCTGCTCTTAATATTTTCTCTTTGTGTTTAATTTTTTTTTTTTAAGTTTGATTAATATGTGCCTTGGGTTGTTTCACCTTGGATTTATCCTATTTGGGATTCTCTGTGATTCTTGCACTTGGGTGGCTATTTCTTTTCCCATTTTAGGGAAGTTTTTAACTATTACGTCCTAAAGTATTTTCTCATGCCTTTTCTTTTTGTCTGCTTCTTCTATGACACCTATGATTCAAATGTCAGAGTGTTTAACATTGTCCCAGAGATCTCTGAAGTTGTCCCCATTTCTTTTAATTCTTTTTATGTTTTTCCTCTCTGCTTCATTTATTTCCATCATTCTATCTTCCACCTCATTTATCCTCTCTTCTGCCTCAGTTATTCTACTGTTGGTTCCCTCCAAAGTGCTTTTAATTGGTTATGGCATTGTTCATTATTGATTGACTCTTCTTTATTTCTTCTATGTCCTTGTTAAACATTTCTTACATTTTCTCAATCCTTGTCTCTAGTCTATTTATCTGTAATTCCATTTTGTTATCAAGATTTTAGATGATTTTTACTATCATTATTCTGAATTATTTTCCAGGTAGTCTCCCTATTTCCTCCTCCGTTGTTTGGTTTGGAGGGGTTTTCTCATGTTTTTTAACCTGCTGAATATTTCTCTTCCTTTTCATTTTGTTTAGATTGCTGTGTTTGTGGTGTGTTTTCTGCAGGCTGGAAGTTCGGGCTTACTCTTAATTGTGGAGTCTGTTCCCTGTAGATGGAGCTGGACTAGTGAACTTGTCAAGGTTTCCTGGTTGGAGGAGCTTTCATCTGTATTCTGGTGGGTGGACCTGTATCTCTTCTCTCTGAAGTGCAGTGAAGTGTCCAGTAGTGAGTTCTGGGGTGTCTATAGGTTTGGCACAGCTTTGGGCAGCCTGTCTTTTAATGTTCAAAGCTGTGTTCCTGTTTTGCTGGAGAATTAGCATGGCGTGTCTTTCACTGGAACTTATTGGCTCTTGAGTGGAGCCTGGTTTCAATGCTGGTATGGAGACTCTTGGGTGAACTCTTGTCTATTAATGTTCCCTTGAGCTAGGATTTCCCTGATGTTCTAAAGTTCTGGAGTTAAGCCTCCTGTCTCTGGCTTTTGGTACTTCCCTTACAGTAGCCTCAAGACTTCTCCATCCATATAGCACAGAATATAAAAACACTAGGTTAATTGTGAAAGAATTCTCCACAGCTAGCAGCACCCAGAGAGGTTCACAGAGTTATATTTAGAAGAGAAGAGGGAGGAAAGAGATAGAGGTGACCTGGAGGAGAAAAGGGAGAGTCAAAAGGTCAGAGCAATCAAGCCAGTAACCAAATCCCTAAGTGAAAATGGATACTGAATATTAGATTCTTAAAAGGCACAAAATTTATAACAAATACCAAAAAGCAAAGATTAAAAATCTATAATAAAATGTTAAAATCTCAAAAATGCAATATAAAAAATACAAAACAAAATCGATCACACACACAAAAAGATGTATATGGAATTGTTTTTAATAGTATTTTTGAAAGGTAGGTTATAAAAATGAAAGGTAATGGAGGAATAAAGAACTCATTTAAATTAAAAAGTAGTAATAGTAAAAATATATCTAGAAATTTCTCTAGATCTGTTGTGCCCAGTGTGGGGTCAGTTCAGTGACACATAGTCCCTTATTCATGTTTCTACTTGTTCTCAAGGTCTATGGTTGCCCCTCAAATGCACAATCTCAGCATTAACTGAAGGATTTTAATCTCTTGTACCTGTCACTTCCAGAGCAGTTCTCCCATCTTTGTTTATTTTGGCTTCCTCTGTTTTCAGGTCTCTTCAGTGTCTAATTTCCACCCTGACACAATGGGGCAAATGTGGCCATTTATTTAGGATCACTCGTTCAGTTGTGCTGTGAGGGAGAGACACTACAAACAAATATCACTGGCATGTGTGAGGAATGCTCACCATGCATGGGCCACACTGGGTTTGCCACATTCCAAGGTGGCATGTACTTCCCAGGTCCACACTTCTCAGGCTCCAGGGTGCTCTGAAAGTACACAGTATCATGTGGACCCTGAATTTCATGCACTTTCCAGGTCTGTGCTGTTCAGGTTCTCAGGTGCTCTGTAAGGGTGCAGATCCTGAAGGGCTGTGTGTTTTGTGCCCTTCACAGGTCCAAGCACCTCAGGCAACCAGGTGCTTGGTGAGTACTATCCCAGGTGAAGCTTGCATTTTATGAACCTCCCTGGTCCAAACTGCTTGGTTTCCCAGGTGTGCCATGTGTCTCCTCTAGGGAGCTGATCTCAGGCTGTGACACTCCTGGCAGATGTGAACCATCCAGGATCCCAGGAAGACATGGTTAGCAACTGGGAACCTGCTGACAATTTAGTGGCAGATGTAGTCTCTGGGGATGAGATTGCAGCAGCCCATTGCCTTGTGGCTCTGGCTGTTGAACACCTGCCTCTCTGCCATTGAGGAGGGAGGGTCCTATATGGCAGCGGGCTTATACTCCTTTGGTATCGTTCAATCCTTTGTTCCATTTGCAGCAGAGGTTTTTTTTTTTTTTTTTTTTTTTTTTTTTTTTTTTTTTTTTTTTTGTCTCTCTGGCATCCCAGGGTTTGGATTGCTATCTCACATTAGCTCCCTCAGGTTGTCCTCAGGGCATTCAGTCCAAGTTCTTACTCTAAGGGCCAATGACACAGCCCATGACTCCCTGCCCAGCTCCCACTCACTGCTGGCAGACACGAGCATCTGTGACACTTCTCTGCTAGTAGTTGCAGTTAGGAACATAGTCTTTGGTGTTTTTTTTTGTTTGTTTGTTTGTTTTTTTTTTGTTGTTGTTGTTTTTTCTTTCTCCCAGTTATGTTGCCCTCTGAGATTTCAAAGCTCCCCGGATATTTCTCCCAGCAATCTTTTTTTTTTTTTTACTTTTTTTTTAAATTTATTTTTAAACTTTACAAAATTGTATTAGTTTTGCCAAATATCAAAATGAATCCGCCTCATATCAATAACCTCAGATATGCAGATGATACCACCCTTATGGCAGAAAATGAAGAAGAACTAAAAAGCCCCTTGATGAAAGTGAAAGAGGAGAGTGAAAAAGTTGGCTTAAAACTCAACATTCAGAAAACTAAAATCATGGCATCTGGTCCCATCATTTCATGGCAAATACATGGGGAAACAGTGGAAACAGTAAGAGACTTTTTTTTTTTTTTTTGACTCAAAAATCACTGCAGATGGTGACTGCAGCCATAAAATTAAAAGACGCTTGCTCCTTGGAAGAAAAAGAAAAATTAATTTGTCTTACATTAAAATATCTTTACAAAAAAAAAAAAAAAAAAAAAAAAACTCCCCGGAGACACGCCTGTGACAGGGTTTCCTACTGTGTGGGAACTTCTCCTCCTTCATGACTCCCTCCTCAGGACGGGTCTCCATACCTAAATTTGTCTCTGTTTTCATATATAATATTTTGCCCTACCTCCTTTCAAAGGGATTGGGCTGCCTTTCTGGTGTCCTCTACCAGTGTTCAGAATTTGTTTTGTGGAGGTTGCTCAGCATTCAAATGATCTTTTGATGAATTTGTGGGGGAGAAAGTGGTCTCCCAGTCCTAATCCTCTGCCTTTTCTAAATCCAGATTGAACATCTGGAAGTTCTCAAATCACATACTATTGAAGCCTATCTTGGAAAATTCTGAGCATTACTCAGCTAACATATGAGATAAGTGCAACTGAACGGTCGTTTGAACATTCTCTGGCATTGTCTTCTTGGGATTGGAACAAAAACTGACCTTTTCCAGTCCTGTGGCCACTGCTGAGTTTTCCATATTTTCTGGCATATTGAGTGCAGCACTTTCACAGCATTATCTTTTAGGACTTGAAGTAGCTCAGCTGGAATTTCATCACCTCTACTAGCTTTGCTAATAGTGATGCTTCCTAAGGCCCACTTGACTTCACATTCCAGGATGTCTGGCTTTAGGTGAGTGATCACATCATCATGGTTATTTGGGTCATTAAGATCTTTTTTGTATAGTTCTTCCATGTATTCTTGTCATCTCTTCTTAATATCTTCTGCTTCTATTAGGTTCATACCATTATGTCCTTTATTGTGCCCACCTTTGAAAGAAACGTTCCCTTGGGATCTCTAATTTTCTTGAAGAGATCTTTAGTCTTTCCCATTCTATTGTTTTTCTATATTTCTTTGCATTGATCACTGAGGAAGGCTTTCTTAACTCTGCTTGCTATTCTTTGGAACTCTGCATACAGATGGATTTATCTTTCCTTTTTCCTTTGTCTTTAATGTCTCTTCTTTTCTCAGCTATATGTAAGTCCTCCTCAGACAACCATTTTGCCTTTTTGCGTTTCTTTTTCTTGGGGATGGTTTTTATCACCACTTCCTGTACAATGTCATGAATTTCCATCCACAATTCTTTAGGCACTTTGTCTATCACATCTAGTCCCTTGAATATATTTGTCATTTCCACTGTATAATCATTAAGGGGTTTTATTTAGGTTGTACCTGAATGGTCTAGTGGTTTTCCCTACTTTCTTCAATTTAAGTCTGGATTTGTCAATAAGGAGTTCATGATTTGAGCCACAGTCAGATCCTAGTCTTATTTTTACTGACTGTATAAAGCTTCTCCATTTTTGGCTGCAAAGAATATAATCAATCTGATTTCAGTATTGATCATCTGG